>NC_043983.1:23602320-23837320 GCF_902150065.1 Myripristis murdjan | reverse complement strand
ACTGATTCCCCCCGTACCCCCCTCCCGTCAAAACTCAAAGCTGCCACCCCAGCACAACACAACCTCCGCCACAGACAAGCAACAGCAACAATGAGCTGTGACAGAGAAGGGATGAGTGTGTGCGTGTGTGTGTGTGCGTGTGTGTGTGTGTGTGTGTGTATTTGCATGTATGATGTGTGTTAGTGCCTGCCTGCTTCAAGGAGTTTTTGTATTGAATGTGAGAAGGTGGTTAAGCATGTGTATGAGTTTGTGTGTGTGCGTGCATGTGTTTGTGTGTGTGTGTGGGTGGGTGGCTGAGTGGCTGAGTCTGACTAGGCTATATGTGTGTGTGTGTGTGCCCACATATGGAGCGTAGGGGAGGGGCGGGGAGGCGAGGCAGGGTGGGTGGGAAGCGGTTGTTTTTACTTATCAGGATCTGTGATAAAATTGAGAACTCAACAAAGACAGAGGGCTTGGTGGCAGAGGAGGTCTCTGTCTCTGCTGTGGGAGTGTGTGTGTGTGTGTGTGTGTGTACATGTGTGCGGCTGTGTCTTGGCGTGTGCGGCTGTAAAACTGTCACACACATCAGAGCTGCCATCGCCGTATGCGCTCGCTACTATTATTAACCACTATGTACGCACACCAATATGTTTCAGAGAGCCGTCCCTGGCGCACTGCATATGGCACACAAACCCAAACAGAGACACACACACACACACACACACACACACACACACACATATAAACACACTCACACACACAGAGGCACTTGCTTTCTCTGCATATAAAAACATTTGACTTGCCAGATTTGAGAGGTGTCATTGCCCCGCCCACATCAGGTAGAGCGGTATTGAGTGACAGGCTAAGAGCTGAAGAGACTGTGATCACACGCAGGACCAGTGGGAAGCTGTGCATGTGTGTGTGTGTGTGTGTGTGTGTGTGTGTGTAAGATAACATAAACAACAGACATACATACAGCACCATATATAGCCTACATATCTCTGTCTACCTCAAAAAATGATGCTATTGTCTTATAAAATGTATTTGTAATCTCCCACTTTCTGCCAAATGAAATATCCTGATATATTTGACCAAATACCGAATGTTGGAATGACACTGTAGGGAAAACAATGACATTTTCAGCAAACAACCATTAGTAATGTGGAGGCAAATAATACTGTAGATTGTTTTAGCTGTTCTATTAAGTTCAGAAAGTTGAATCCCTTTGGTGTAATTCAGCCTTTAAAACCAGGAAAAGACAATAGGTATGCTACATCACTATATCATAATATCCCAAATCCAAGATGATGTTGAGTCTGATATCACAATATCAATACAGTGTCGATATATCCTGATCAATTTTGGTGATTTTGTCCCAAAAATACACAGTACAGGACACTGTTTCAGCCGTCTAATAAAACATGATTCACCTTGGACCTCATCTAGTTCACTACCAGTTGTTCTTTTTGTGCCTCTTTGTATGTTGATGTGGTTAAGTTGTATTTTGCTTCCCTTTTTCCCCTCTGGTTTACATACTGAAACTATGAGAATGGAGAGCTGGAGGGTGGAGGCAGAGCACTGTGTTGTGTGTTTATATTTACTAATGTCTGAACTATGGCATATACTATGGCTGTCTGCATCAAGAATATTAATCAACAAATTATTTAAAATAAAGTTTCCATGTTGTCCATTTGATTCTTGGTCAACTGAACACTGAATTTGGACCTAGCATACAACCTCAATTCATAAGGAGATGCTGGGGCTTTGCTATGAGAAACCCACCTCATCTGGCATTCGAAATCAACATGGCAGTTCAGTGAACTTGAACCTTTAACCTAACCTCTGTACTGGACAAATCCCCAGAACCAGCAGAATTAAGTGCTGCTGCTGTTCCAATACCCACTTCCGTGTAGAACCAGAAAACTGACTGCTTGTGTGTGATTTGCTTCCCACAATCTTTTCTCCTCTCTCTTCTGTCACTGTTTTCTGTTTCCTTCATCCTACCTGTATTACTGACAGTCAGTATGCATCTACAGCTCTCTCTCTCCCTCTCTCTCTCTCTCTCTCCTTCTCTCCCTCCCCTCATAACTGGGCCCTGTACCAGAGGGATCTAAACAGGAATGGCAGACTAGGAGGTGTTTTGCCACTGTTGTTTCTTAGTACAGTATGCCCCCCAACACACACACACACACGCATGCACACACACACACACACACACACACACACGCATGCACACACACACACACACACACACACACACACACACACACACATGTGCCGCTGCCCCCCCACCACCACCACCATTTTCCCAAGACAAAAGAATAAGAAGCAGCTAATATATTTGCAGCTCAGCAAAGGGGGGAGGGTGGGGGGGTCTGCTGCTCGGCTGGGCCTGGGAGACAGTGGTGTGTGTGTGTGTGTGAACGTGTTTGTGTGTGTGTTGTTTATCGTGAGTGGAGACAGGGGTATCACTCAGCGAGACAGAATGCTCTGGGTTCCCCCAGCGGACGACTCTGCTATCACCGCACCACAACGCTACATGGCACACAGCAGCGCTGCACAGCTCTGCTCGGTACCCCCACAGAATAGCAGGGTACAGTAGAGAAGAGCAAGAAACTTCGCAGCTCAGGGTGAGAGTCTTGCCTTTCTACTCTTTAAAAAACAAACAAACAAAAAAAAAAAGAGCTAAATTTAGGTCTAAACCTCCCTTGCATTCAGATGCCACATGGATTCTTTCAGGACTAATTGTGCTAGATTGAGCTAGAGTACAGCTGAGATATACAGGTGCTGGGTGGATCTGACACATGACTGATGCCATCATGTGGGCTAGGCTAGGCTCACCTCACACACACACACACACACACACACACACACCTCCCTCCCTCCCTATCTACTCTGGCCATCACTAAAAAAGGGAAGAACCCTCTGGGTGTGAACCACTTCCACAGTGACCAAAGTAAGGGCTTTCAAGATCTAAGACAGTGAAGAGTGACAGTAACCAGTTGAAAAATACTTCCTTTCTAAATGGCTTTAAATGCTAAACTCATCATCAGCCTTTGTGTTTCATTCTGGGTGTGAATTTCATGGGCATGATGTGCTTCACTTCTCCATGCGCTAACAAATGTGGATGAGAGAGATGGAGGAATAGTGAGACAGAGATGCAGAGGGAAGAAGGGAGGGAGACGATGAGAGGGAGTAAGAGGGCAAAATGCTGAAAATAATAATCTATTGGAGGTAGGGGGGGTAATACAGGAGAGGGAAAGACAGAGGTGCAGAGACATAGAGAGACCAAGGAGGAAAGAGAGTGCATTCCACAAGGGAGGGAGAGATGTGGAAGGTAGCGGAGGGACGGACAAAACAGCAGGAGGAGGGAGGGAGAGAGGAAGGAAGGAGGGGAGGGAGAGAGAAGCAGCTCAGTTCACACCCATCTCCCCAGGCAGCGAGGACTCCTCCCTGGGGGGACTCACACTTTAAGCCCCTGCCCTGCTTTATATTCCCCCAGCCACTGCAACCAGATCATGCTGGCCAGCCAGGCAGCCTGAGCGCAGGCCTGGCCCTCAGAGCCCTCCATTCCCTCTCAAATTGTGCTCGGTTGGTGACATCACTTTGGCTTGTGACACAACCTTCATACACATTTTATATACGTAACATGGTATTCAAACAGTGTGAGGTTAAGACACAGAAAGGTTTATCAAAAATATTATGAATATTAATATTAATACCAACCAAAGGAATACCAAAGGAATCCAACATTTTGGGGAAAATACCCTTTGTCCAATGTATCCATACTAAAACAAGATGTTCATACCCATTTTCACATCTATACATCTGCTGGTTTGGCTCCTATGGGTAGCATTTTGTGTTAGCTTAGCATAAAGACTAGAAGTCTATAAGATTCATTAGCCCAGCTCTGTCAAAGTGAAAAAGTGGACCAAGCAAGCAATTCTGAATTTGTCTTATTTACACAATGTATAATGTGTTTGAAATACACATCTTGGAGTTGTTTTTTTTTTTTTTAATCATTTTAGGGGAAGCTAGATGGTGGAACTATAACCAATGAACATCATCAACCTTCCATCTAGCACAGTGATCCCCGTACCGCTGAAGGTACTTGCACCGCAGGTACATCGTGCACCTTCAGTGATGGACGTACAGATGTGACATTAATTTTACTCACTAATTTTCTCAAGTATGCGCCTCATTCAGCAGCATCGTTTGTAGAACTACATTGCAGGGCACAGTCCTTATGAACAAAAGGGGGCAGTAAGCCAGTTGTAACATATCCCATATAAGTTAAAATCAATCTATAATATCAATCTATACAATGAATGAATTGTTAAATTCTGTTGTTATTCATTGCTGCTGTTGAAAATATGCTCCGCAGACCAAGCCATCACTGAAGAAGCAACTGTGAATTCGCAACAGCTGAAACCACATATGTGTGCATGCATTCACACACACACACACACACACACACACAACCTCACAGACACTTGACCTCCAAGGAAAATTTCAGCCTTAAAGTAGAAAGTTGCGGTTGCTGTAGGGTGCGCAGAGCTTTGCAGACCAATGAACAGAGAGATTTTGTACGTGTGTGTGTGTGTGTGTGTGTGTGTGTGTGTGTGTGTGTGTGTTTCTACAAAGTTTGGCCATGTTATCTGAATCCATTTGGAAGTTATGCCCCTTTTTGCAATGGGCCACTCCCACTGACACGCCCCCTTTAAGCCAATTGGTATGAACACAAACACACACCTTCATGTACACACATTTGACCTCCGTGTCAAATTTCAGCCTCCTAAGGCAAAAACTGTGGCTGCTTAACAGTGGGGAAATTTTTGTGGCCCAACTGACCAACCGACAGAGCAAGCTAGAGAACTGCTGGTCACAGCAAAAAACACTGCCGTTTTCTGCTGGAAGAACCTTGAATTTTGATCAAAATATTTTCATCTTTTACATTGTCTAATGTTTAAAAAATGAAGCTTATGAGAGCTTCATTTAACCAGAACCTTGTGTGCCGTCTGATTATTCCATCTCATTACTCAGGCAAGGCCATGCTGTAATTGAAATTCGCCAAATTAAAATCGTTAGGCACTTGTCCTCATGAATTTAATAAATGTAACAGGTTTTATATGTTGTAATATGTTAGTATGACTCTGTTACATTTGATTATACTGATTATGATGGATTTGATTAACATAATCAATCAACATTAAACTTCTGCCAGTGTATTTTCTGACCATCAAAAAGATTACAATAAAAAAGAACAAATCGTTGAACTATCACACTGAATATCAAAATCTGTTTCGACTGAGGAGATTCTGAGTCCTTTACACTCGTAGTCATTTTTGCCTCTAGCCAGAAAAACTCATAGTGTAAAAACCTGAAGTCTGCAGCCCATATCCATCACCACACTAATTAAAAATGAGGTTTACCTCACAGTATTTTTGTATATCAGAGCCCATTATCTGACCCTGTGAGGAACAAAACATTCATCTTAATAATTACTGGCACCTTTAGCTACATAATATAATTCAAATTAAAATTTATTCTGATAAAAAACTTTTTCTTATTTGGATAATATTTTTTCTCAAACTAGTCCAAAGTATTGTCACTCCTAAAGAATATTTAAAATAACACCTAAGAAGCTATTTTTTTAATTGATTTCAATCTTGTGTACCGGGTATTGTCACTTTTCACCTTTTCCTGCTTCACTGTCGTATAAATATGAGGTTGCACACAGGTAAAACGCCTTTGTCTTCCATCACAGACACCCACAAGCTTTTAAAATGAAAGAGACAGATGGTTGTTGACCTATACAAATCAGGTAACAAATATAAATAAAACATGAACAATTGAAAGTACCATTAAGCACAGTCAGGGCAACAATCAAAAAGTTTCTAAAGACTTGCACTGTTGAAAATTAGCCAGGACAAGGACGAATGTGTATATTGCCCTCCAGCACAGTAAAGAAGATGGTGAAGAAGGCAAAGAAAAAGCCAAGGATCACAGTTTCAGAACTGCATTGAATCGTTGGGTTATCAAGACTTAAAATTCAACTGTAGGATGCTACATGCATGTGAACAAATTCACTTATAAGCTCATATGTTATTGACCAACTCATAAATTGAAGGACCTGACCTTTGCCAACCTTCATCAGAGCTACAATTAGAATTCAGATTTTGGTGTCAGATGAGACCGAGGTTGAACTCAATGGCCGTACACACCACTGGCATGTTTGGTGACAAATTACGACTGCATACAGTGTAAGAAAAGTTCCTGATACCCACAGCAAAATATGCTGGTGAATCATTGATGCTTTGGGGTTTTTTTGCTGCCAGTGATCTAGGGGCTCTTGTTAAGAGTGATGGCATAATGAATTCATAATGAAGTACCAGGATTTTATAACCTGTATGCCACTGCAAGGAGGTTGAGACGTGGCTGTAGTTGGACCTTTCAACAAGACGGTGACCTCAAACATATCAATAATCAATGTCTTGCAATGCTTTTGAAAACTTGCACTGATGAGGGCAGACCACAACGCAAACTTAAGAATATCAAGAATACTGAAATTTTCTGCATGGAGAAGCGGTCCAAGATCCTTTCAGAAATGTTCTCGAAACTTGTTATCCTCTCTGAGGAAAGCTTGACCCAATAATAATCACATAGGTGCCAATCATTTTCAAACCTATGATTTGAAGAAAAAATGCACTACTAAATAAAACTTGTTTCATTGATCATGTTAAAGTAAAAGTATGTCACTTTCCAATATGTTTGAGTGTACAATACGATTTATTGTATATGCGTTTTATTTTTATATGAACACTTTTGATCAGTTTCCTGAAGGATGCCAATAATTCTTGAGTTTAGTCTAAGGTTGCCTTAAAATGTACAAGTCAACAGGGAACTGAGACATCAAACAATCTTTGAATCATTGTGCTTCACTGACAACCTCTCTCCTGTCATGTAAATAGACTGATGCCATACATCACAGGTTGCACGTGTGAACTGGCAGACTCTATCATGCATGGGGAGAGCTTTTTCAGTCACACCCTGCTTCACATCCCTATTGTTATACACAGTCATATCTGATAGCTGCCCAGTGCAACTGAACAGATCCACCTGAGTAACTGGAGTTTCAATATTACTCCAGGATACCTTGACAGGAATTATTGAAGAGGGTGAGCATTATACATTCACTTTGTCTGCCCAGATTTTTCTGCTGATCGGGGGGTTCAAACTGGTGACCTTTCAGTTTAAGGCATACTTTTATACAATCGTGGTTTACCTGCCAACATGTGACCCACTGCCGCTCGCTCCTCTTGGAAATAATTAACTTATCTCTTTCTGACTACTTTCTTGAAATATGTTATAACGTGCATAAAACAGATCTTAAACTTAAAGCACATGTATTTATTACCTAATAAATATTCAGTCAGGTTTCAAGCTTTTGAAAAGTTTTTGAACTGTTGCATTTCAAATTCAGCAACACAACAGAAGCTGGACAGAATTTATAATGCCTCACAATTGAAATTCCCATGAAAACATGTTTCCTCTGGCCTGCTGAATCTCAAAACTGGCCAATTTTAATTTTCAGTCACTGCATACAGTAGACCCACTTTACATAACGAAAAATAATTCAGCTTTAGGTACACTTTCATTTCTTAACTCTTGCTGGTGCAAAAAAGTATAATGTTTGAAAGGGGCTAATTGAAAAATTAAAATTAATTTCCATATTGTACTTGACAAATTTTCAGTGTCATATTGGAATTATGTTGAATTGCACTGGACAGTTTACTCAATCAGGAAAGCCCACTGACAATGTCACTGCTTGCACCGGGGTCAATACAGCGTTTCTCAAACTATATATGCCGACATATCCAAATGGTGGCCTGATCAGTTTTTGTTTCATAGCCCAAAGATGAAAGAGATGATTTCATTTTAATATGTTCCTCAAAGGCTGGTTAGTGCTAAGATAATATTGCATTTGGGCTACAGTGGACTGCAGCAGGTAAGAGCCTTGGTTTTCAAGCCAGCGCTTCTACAGTATAATGACATTGTCAGCAGGGCTACTAGCACATCAGCGCTGGAATCCACAGTATCTCCTCTCACCCTTCCCTCACCTCTTCCTCTTGCCCTCTTCATCACCTCTTCTCTTCCTTCCCTTCTCTCGTCCTCCCTCTATCCCCCACTCCTTGTCCTTTTTCACCTCCCTCCCAAACCCCCTGTCGTCATCTCAGATCCCCCTCCTCCTGCGTACCCCACCTCTTCCTCACCCTTACCAACGCCCCCCGTCCCCCCTTTCACCCCCCTTTCCCCAATTAGTCCGTCTGTGTGCAGCTACCCAGCCGATCTCTGCCCATCCTGCCTGTGCTGGTTCGCTCACCCAGCCCCTCTGGCGAACATGACAAAGAGAGATCCTCAGTATTCAAACAGACACACTGCTTTCAAATGCCGAATGGCAGGGTCGACCTGGGTGCAGCTTTAAGCAAAATATTCAAATTCTCAGCCTCTCTTTAAGAATTTGCATGGATATGCATTCATTTGCAATGTGTAAAGGCACAAGGACAGCTGAGCCTTGGTTTTAGAGAGAGAGAGAGAGAAAAAAAAACTAATAAATAAATGCAGAATAAAAATGGATGATGGTATGAGACCTTGATTGGAGAAACTGTTGGATAAAAACTAGGTTCAAGATCACTAAAATAAGATACTGCTACAAACAAATGACTCATAAAAACTTTTGTTACCAAACGACTAATAAATTAGAAAAATTTGTGTATTTTTAGGGGGGAGGTCTGCCCACCCATCTGAGTTTGGCTGTGAGCTAGAGTAAACAACAAAGTTTCTGAACAACTTTCTGTTTCCTGAATGATCTTTACACCTAATAATGGTAGATTATCAGATGTGATACTCAAATGAGACAGGAAGACAGACAGAAAGAGTAACAGATTGAGAGAGATACTGAGACAGACAGAAAGCAGCAGAGAAAGACAGAGTGAAAGATTAAGAGTGTGTTACTGTTTCATGACTCATGACATTATAGGTAAGAAAACCAAGTTAAGGCCAAATTCTTGTGGGCAGCTGGTGCCATGACATAAGACTGCAGCCAATAATTTACTGCACCACCATCTAGCCTACACAGCATTACACAAGCGAACACCACCCAAGATGGTTTCTGGTGAGCAGTTCATTGCAATTTTTTTTTTTTTGTTTCTTTTAAAAGGAGAGTAGACAGTCCACTCCCTTCAGATGGCATTTGCTGCAAGACAGTGGAGTCACATCCGGGTCTAGAGGTCAAATCAAATCAAGTTTATTTATATAGCATTCTTAAAAAACAACCAGAGTTGGCCAAAGTGCTGTGTCAATGAAGGGGCGGCGTTTGATCGAGAGGGGGAGACTATTCCTGAGCTTTGGAGCTGCCACCATAAAGGCACAATCTCTCTTACTCACTAGCCTCGATTGTGGAACAGTTAAAAGTAATTGTTCACAGGATCTGAGTAGAAGTGTGCGAGTGACCACTTAATGACAGAAAGGGACACAAGCCCAGCTAAGATATACTTAGTGCAACATGTTTTTATTGAGTGTGCAAGAAATGACAAAGCTAATTATTATTTTCACCTCAGTCTTCCTCTATGTGGAAATACCGACTTGCAAACTGCAGTATTAAGCTAACCAGTGGTTTTGTCCATGTATGGTAAGATGTGACAGGAACAGGTTCACTCCTTGTATCCCCTGCCACAGAAATTAGTGGGCAGCCTGTCCACAAATCACAGTTAGTCAACAATAATATTAATAATAGAAGAAAATGTGTTGCTGTAGATGTGTAGGTGTTTTTTCCCCTAAAATGCAACTCTTTATCATAATATGTCTATTAAGGAGAGTTGCAGGTATGTTGACAGTATGCACTGTGGTGCTGAAGCATTACGAAAGGGAAAGGAAATGACTGTGTAAGTTTCTTTTATTCGAGGGGAAACACAATACTCAGTGGGGAGACTACCAATAAAACCAGAAGACACAGGTTCAAGCCTCCATGTCAGCAAGCATCCACCCTGCTAAAATGTCCATGAGCGAGACACTGAATCTCTATCAGCTCCACGAGTGTTGTTCTGTAGATGGTCCTGACCTCCGACATCCCTGTGGAGGCGGGCAAATAAAAAGGGAATTCTATGGAGATCAATAAAGTATCACAGTCATTCTCTTCTATTGTTATCAGCGTTTTTCCAGAATTGACAATTCTAAGCATGAACCATTTTCTGTGCTGTCTGTGTTGCAAAATATTTAATAACATGCAGTGGCGATAGTATTCCAGAGGAGCACTGTGGTGGTGTTCTACCTGGCTCTTTGCGGGGCCAAAGCACGTTGAGTTTGTAAACCTTTATCGCTGGAGTTGGAGCTGTTAGCGGCACTGAGACCAACTTCGCTTTCATGAGAGCAGCTACAACCAGCAACTAATGTGGAAAAGTTGTGTTTGAAAGTACAACTTTACACTGATGTGTTTATTTTAATAATGTGTCTTGTTAACATATTTTGCAGATTTTATCATAACTTGCAAGGTAACAGCTTTAGAAAGACAGTGTGCAAGGAGGATTAACAAGCACAACAGCAGGACAGGTGTAAAGGAGAAAGATGAACAGTGTTTTGTCATAAATCAAATAACTTAATGATATCACATCATCATAAATGAATATTTAAGCAAAGCCGTGATTCTCATCACTAACAAGATGCAGTCAATTTATCAGGTCTTAACAAGACACAGAAACGGAGGAAGGACAGCGACAGGAAGATAAAGAGAGGTCCATCTGTGGAGGAGAGCAAGTCTGCTGAAAACCAGATATGGTTATGTTTTACATGAAAGTATTAATCATTCTGTTTGGTAGGAAAGTATTAATTTACTGTATTTCAGATAATGTTAAATACCACCTTATTTGTCCTTATTATAGTTAAAGACTTTCTAAGTATCACAAGAGGGGCGGGTGTGGAACAAAAGAAAGTACATGTCAGTATGCCTGTAGAAATTTTGGTTATGGTTATGCGACTGGCGCTAACCTCAGGACTCAGAGACAGGGGAACTCTGCTTGGGTCCTGAGGAGTGGTAGCATTTATTTACTGACAAACAGCCTAAACTGTGCACACATTGCAGTGCTACGTATACAGCTATACAGCTAACTTCATACTCTGCTCACCCTCACTGTCTCCGTCTCCTGAGTGCACACCCACTACGCACAGAACCTACGCACTGAGCTATCCCTTAAAGGAGCTACATTACTTGTATCTCACACACACACACACACACACACACACACACACAGGACCATCACTGGACTCTCCAATAGCCAGTATATTTGTCCAGTTGGCCAAGCCTATTATACAGTATCTAACTATAAAATGAAATTGGGCCATTATGAGCTAGCTATGTCTTCTATATTTGCATTTTTATGTTGCATGACAAGGAAGTATACTAATTGTATCTATCTACTTCCGATTACACAATTCCCTCAGATTAGGAACAAACATCATATCTCAGGCAGTGTTATGGTGTTGTAGGACAGCAGCTGAAACTGCATCTACTGAACAGCAGTGTCTGTGGGCTTTAAAAGCCCTCAATGAAGCTACATTACTTTGCAGTTGCAAATTTATAGAGACCCCCTAAGGACTGAAAATGATGCAAATGGACAGACAAAAATGAAATCAAACAGAAAGAGAAAGAGTGAGCGAGACAAAAAGAGAAAAAGAAGAGCAAAATGCAGCCACTGCAGAGACAGAGAGAGAGAGACAGACAGAGACAGAGATCAACAGACATAGAAGCAGAGACAGAAAGACAGGGAGACAGAGAAGCCAGATTTAGAGGTAAAATGAAAAAACCTGCAGAATTGTGAGGAGAGGAGCAGAAGAACAATGGGCAGAGGCAGAGCCTCCTCTGGCCGCTGCAGCCCTCAGACCCTGCAGAGATTCCTTTCATTAGGCTTTAATAGTATGCTGCCGGCTTGCCATCCTGACCCGCGCTCTGTGCCGGTAATAAGAACGGCCTTCAGAGCCGGACCAAAGCAACAGAGCTGCTAGAGGGGGTGGGGGGTAGGGTTTGGGGGGGGGCTGGAGTCGACGAGGTGCACTTTCAAATTGACACGGGGCGTTACATTTTCACATTCTTGCTCACTCCTCTTGCTCCCTCTGCCCGGGCTGACAGGAGAGGGAGGTAGAAGAAGAGGGATAGCAGGGTCTATCTTTCTGGGGTTTTTATATATGTTCCCTCCATAGTTTCTGTTCCCCGTGACCTCTCTAGTGCCAGGATATCTGTGGATGGGGGTGGTTATTTTGGTTAACAATGGTCCCAGGTTGCCTGGGCCCTGCTTCAGGAGGTGTGGAAGGTGACAGATTGATCCCCTGGCTTCTCCAAGCTCTTGCCAACACCTGACAGGACTGTGTGCATGTCTATATTCATATGTGTGGATGTCACCTCTATAGGAAGAGGAAACCCTGCCTGCTGAAAATAGCAGTCATTTCCAAACCTACAACTCAGTACCCTTAAGGCCTTGAGCATCACAGAAGCCTAAACCAAGGACAAAGTGAAGGCCTTAGACCTGACTTATGTGAGCCATTCAGCTCTTTCCCCACAACATGCTGTCTGCCCTCCCTAGGATGGAAATACCACTGGGAAACCACAGGGGCCCACAAGTCACACCATCTACCAGCAGTGGTGGCTTTATTCAGGTTTAACAAGGGAAAATAAAGTGTTGCTTCCAATCTTATTTTCTGTCTAAATGCATATATGCTATCATGTTATGTTATAATACTGTAACAGGGCTGCATTCCATAATTGTGTTAAAAAGAATTGTGGTAACCCCCCAGCCTCATTCCCAAACTCATCCCCTGTCAGTCAGCTGTTGATGACCTCCAATATAAGAACACTCCACTCGGCTACCATACATGCCATCCATCACCTTGCATTCATTCATTTTTCTTCTCTGTAACAGATGTATTTATGATAAGATGGTAGGGGGTGTATTGTATGGAGAATAAGCATTTGGAGTCAACAATAACAGTGTGTATTATTCCAGTGCTAATACCCTGTCCTGCTGATGTCCCTTCTACATATCACAGATGGGCTCAGACAGGGGAGAGCGGCAATATTATGCCTCTGCCGAGATCTTCCACTGAATATATTACCATGTGATAGGGGGAGATGTCTCACTCCCTCACACACATATGCACACTCACACAAACACACACACACGAACACACACACTTGTAGTACTGGGCCAAGAGAGCTGCATATGCCCCAAACACACAAGCATGGGCTTCATTAATGAAGTGCCAGGAGGAGAGAGGGAGAAAGAGAGAGAGAGCTTGTGTGTGTGCGTGTGTGTGTGTGTGTGTGTGTGTGTGTGTGTGTGCGTGCGTGTGTGTGCACCAAGCAGCCGGGGGGGATTTCCTTCTTTAAGCTTTCAGCTCCCACTGGGCTTAGCTCGACTGTATGAACCCTGATGTGGGCCTGCCTCTAACACATGGCGTCACACACAGACACACACACACATGCACGCACACACGCGCACACACACAAACACACACACATACACAAAGAATGTATACATTGAAGCTCAGCAGGGGAGCAGCAGTGCAACACTGGCTCCTAAACATTTGGCTGCGGATGCCTCATTGACAGATGTACATGGAATCTAGCAGGGAGGGTCAGGTCATCACAGCACCCATCTCTGCCTCCTTCTCCTTCTCCTCCTCCTTCCCTTTCTCCATCCCTCTTTCCTTTACACAACACCCCGTTTGTACCATCTCTTCCTTCTCTCTTGAGCAGGTGGCTACTGGCTGAACCATGCATGGTTTGGTTGAGGAAATGCATATGGTAATAAGGCCTTGTGGTTATACAAACAAAAAAAAAAAATCGACTTTCAGGAAATACTAATGAAATTCTTTTTGTGGCTTTTATTAGAGATACATTATGCAGTCTTGAATGAGTAATATTATTTGGCTGATATGTTTTTCATAAATGGAGAAACAAAAGTAGTGGACTCAGACTTCCGGACCAGACTGTGTGTGAGTGTGTGAGAGATAAAACTGTTGGTAACACATATATGTGGTTAGGATATATCTGGCATCTGATACCGTGAGTACAGCATTTCTGTTTGAAGAGGACATCCTGTTCTTTAAGTACAGACGATCCGTCTTCCTCTGTGGCTGCAGTCATTATATGGGGAACACTTGGTAGCACGTGTAAGTTCACAGAACACCTCAAAGAGAATGAAATCTGGCACTAAGCTCTAAAATTAAGCATCCGAAATGCCAGTGCTGTTGATTTGGTGCAGAATTTTTACTGTAATATTATACAATGAGTTCAATTTGTGTATCTAAAACTGAACAAGGAGTTCTGAGTAATGGATGTAGAATTCAAGCCCTAGTGAAACAAAACTAGGTGGAACAATGTTTTGCCACATGACTGACCATCTCCCTGTTCCCTATTCTAAACTCTCTGTTCCCTTCCTGTGGCCATGGCCTTGGTTTGACAAACTTTTAGCTTACTGTGTAATGTCTTTAGAGTAGGGGTGGGATTAAATACACATCTCGATACATGATCAACGATACAATGCATCTAGATACATTTTAAGAAGCCCACACATCAGTATGATTTGATTCAGTCCTGTTACGATGCCATGCGACGTATCGTAACTGTGTGAAACTTCATATTCTAATGCTATTAATGCTTTAGTTCCACTATTAGTTGCAAGAAGTCCTGATTTACTAACATTTATTAACTCCAATAACAGAGAGAGAGAGAAGGAGACATTACGATGGTGTTACCATCTTATTAGAAATCTAATTTGTTAGTAGTGAAGCATGTAAATCATTATATATGCATTTTTGCACTGAGATACTCCTTCATATGATGATACTCTGTTCCATATGATACTATGGCGTCCAAAGAAGAGACCCAAAGAAGAGTAGCTGTTACATTGTAACAGCTATTCGGGATGCAAATAAAGAAAAAACAAAATTGTGTTGCATATGTAGAGTGCTAAGGCTTTGGTGATGAATTTGACCATTAACAGGAAGTAGGGGAAACAATTTTGATGTTACCTTTTTTCATGCTTGAAGCTGCAGGTGGTGGTTGCTCACTCTTCCAAAGTGACTCTCTGATATCTCTGGATCTGAGTCTCAATGTAAGCGGTGCTACCTGTGCATGCGGCTGCTGTTCAACATATTTTGCATAAGTTTGCAGCAAAGTTTCCCATATTTCCTGTAAAATCCAGTAAATCCAGTCCAGTAAAGTCCACACTTGGGATTTATGAATGTTTGGTGGTGTGTCGTACATTTCTTCAGTCGGTCAACATCTTTGAGCGAACAAGGTGAAAAAGGAAAGACAGGAAAGGGCAGGGGGAGCACTTGTTTTGATTGAGCGAGGGGAGAGGGGGTCGTGTGACCTGATGTGACCCTTCACACTTAGACAGGTGCAGGGGAAGAGACAAACACACTCAATCCAGACAGATGATTCAGGCCAAGTTCAGACTCATTTTCTAATAAAAACAAGCTTCAGGCTCATTGCATTTTTGGCAAACAAATTTTCAGATTAGGCATGTGGAGTGCTCCAACTTCAGCCCAATTCTGCAATTTGGAAAATGAGAGCCTTTGGCATCACCATCTGTTAGCCACCTTGCAATGTAAGGAACAGCCCTTCAATCCTAAGGGACCGACAGACCTAACAACCCCAGTGAAAGGTTTATATCTTCTATTGCCTGGGACAATCCCGCAATCCTTTTTTTGATATAAATTTGCAGCTATCTGGTTTTGAGATAGGATGATGTGGTGCTGGCCAGGTAAAATGGGAATCACTGAGGTTACCACTCGCCCACCATGTACAGCAGGGCTTTCAAAACAATTCCTCCTGGGAGAGGAACAACACTGCAGCCAAAGTGCAGTCTGCTTGTAAGAAGTGAGACTTGTAGGATGGCTCCATCTGTAGCTTTAGCCACTACTGTCCACCTGCAGCTTGGAAAACACAAACAGCCAACAGCCCTTTACTCTGCTGCCAAAACACACCACAGCTCTCTTTTCGCCAGACACTGGGCACTGCTGGAGAGATGTGAGCAGTGGGGCGTAAAAACACTTCCCCTGCTCTCCTCTTTTCTCTCCAGCTCCCGTCTTCTCCCAGGAAGCCAGCCCAGAGGTCAGCGCAATCAGGACCCATGAGCAACAAAGGGCCCTAGTTAGGCGTCCGGCTCAGTGCCCGAGCCAAAGGCCAGCTCAGCGGGGCGAGACTGTCCATTAGGCAAGACCCTGGAACACCCCAGGGATCTAGGGCGCAAGGGTTAGGAAGAAGAATAAAAACACCATCAACCCAGACACACACACACACGCACACTCAAAGACATACACACACAGATCATATAGGGCCTTGTTTGACACTGCTGTCAGGGTGCACTGAAGGGGAAAGACGACACCCTGTGACACACTGAGACATCATACACATACATGTACACAAATACACCCACACACACTATAAAGTCCCCTCCTCTACCCTCCCCCCACCCCCCCACACACACACCAGCATGTATTCCGTTCTAACTCATCTCTTACTTCAACTGCTTTTAAGCTTTTATAAATACAGCTGCAGCAGCACCCAAGACGTGGAAAAATATGCCCACTTTCATCAGCTCGTCACAGTACATCACTCTCCTTCTAACTCCACCTTCCTGACAAGCTTGGCTGGGACTGAGACCTTTGGTTGGCCCTTGGTACGGGCCTCTGTGATCTGCAGGAGGTGCAGAATGAGTCTAAAGTTTTCTACGGATGTGTCTAGCTCATCCGAGTCGATGAACATTAGGAAAACTCATGTGCCAGTGATGGGCAAAGAGATTCTGAACTAATGCCCACACATGATAATGATGATTAACGGCAACATTAGGCAAGGCAAGGCAAGGCAAGTTTATTTATATAGCACAATTCAACACAAGGTAATTCAAAGTGCTTTACAGAAACATTAAAAGCAACAAGACACAAATTAAAACAATAAAAACAGTCAATAAAAAGGGAAATAAAAATTTAGAATGATAGCAATAATAAAATACAGTAACATAAAATATAAAATAACATAAAATAACAACAGGCTCAGTACACTGCCTGAGCTAGACGGCCAAGGGCCCAGGGCGTGATAGGCCTTATCACCCCTGCGGCTCCTTGCCACCAAAAGGCAATGGGCCAAGGGTCCAG
This sequence comes from Myripristis murdjan, assembly GCF_902150065.1. NCBI lineage: Eukaryota > Metazoa > Chordata > Actinopteri > Holocentriformes > Holocentridae > Myripristis > Myripristis murdjan. Next base: position 23,820,130 of record NC_043983.1, on the reverse strand, counting down.
GCCGTGATAGCCTATATCACGCCTGCGACTCCTTGCCACCAGACTAGACAAAATTTGAACCAGCTCTGTCAGAGATTTCAGCTAGTATCTCTTGTCCCTGGCTCTGAACCATCAGGAATTTGGTTGGTCGGGTCTGTTTTTTTTTTTGTTTTTTTTTTTTTTGTAAGGGACGTCGCCCTTAATAATACATCACACTATTTGCTCTTGAGTCCTTCACTCAGAGTCTTACAGTCCCGCCGGACACAGGTTCCACACTCTGGTCTTATTCAGATCGTGATGAACTCTAAAGATCCATCACAGGACGTCTCCCTTCTAGATCTGAATTCACAGCCTGCTCCCCAGTGTCGAGTCACAGCAGTAGCTGACTCAGACTTCCCGGTCACCCCCCGCAGGGATGCCGACAGCCCAACCTCTTAATTCCTTAGACTCTGAAACCTCTCCTATAAGAGATTTCAGCCCGGACTCAGTCCTCAGCCCTGGAATCTCTGACATTTGCTGCTGATTTAACAATAAACCCAAATAAAACAGTTAGGATAAGAAACAAAGTAAGAAAAATAAAAGGCATAAATAAACAGTGCGTAGTTTAAAAGTACGGGCAGTACAATAGGTAGTCCTTGGAGTGCGGAGGAGGCATAAATCAACAGTGTGTAGTTAAAAAGTACAGGCAATACAACAGGCAAGTATTTAATCTAACAGAACGCTTCAGTGAACAGTAGTGTTTTTAGCCCTGATTTAAAGGAGCTGACATTAGTCAGATTAACAACTCAGTTGGTACCTTGTCACTCCTTAATATTCACCAATGTTTGTTAACGAGAAGTGTTGCATACCCACAAAGTTTTTCTATTTAAAGGTTTTAAAGTTTGAATCTAAAGAAGCCGGGAACTCACTAATTTTGAAAATAAAAAAAGAAACATTAGAGTAAAAAATACATATGTCCTCTGACAATAAGGTTGCTTATACTTGTAAGCAAAGTTTTGCAGTGTTGCTGGCAAAGCACTGTTCTCAATTAGTATACCACATTGTAATATGGTATACATGTCTTTTCCTAATAAGGGATGCAATTTTCTGACCTTATTAGACTTTTCAAATTATTCTACTATTTGCCTGTGCACTTGATCATCATATCCACATTATTAAAGACTGCTCAAAACTCTCTTTAATATCTGACAAATCACAAATATCTAGCAAAGGCCAGTGCATCAAGAGTAATCCCAAAATTATCACCACAATATCAATTGAGGTTTACCATCAAAGATATCATGACTTTGTCCATATCGCCCAGACCTACTCTCCATAGCCACTCAATAAAAGATACCGCCAATGTTAACACTGGTTATGTTATTTCTGGTGAGTGAGTATAGTGAGCTTTGATGTTGATGTTCACTTGTTTGTATGATAAATTGTGGAATTTTATAAGGAGCTTATTTTTCAGTGAACTGGAATGAATTTGGCACTGGGGCTCCCCAGTGGCTGAATCCCTAGGCACTTCACTTCCCACGGAACTAGGGAGTGGTTTGAGACACATCCTATGTCTCACACGGCACCTCCCCAGTTACCTCACCCTTTCGGTGGGAAAGGGTGAGGTTTCAACCCCACTAAGTAATAATATACCATAAGGTATATTATTAATACTGTAGGGCACAGCACCAACTAAATTCCTTAATGCTGCTCTTGTGCCTCCAAAAGTCAATTTTTCAGAAATTAAAGAAAACAACCTTATGGTGAGGTTGCCAACAGTGTGTTTTTTGAATTATAAGGGGGGTTCTGAATAGGTTTTACAGACCATCAGGCCATGAAACTTACTCAGCACATAAATAACCCTGTAAATTTTCAACTCAAGTTAAAAAAGAAAAAGAAAAAAAAGAAAAAAAATACCCACCCAAACTGGTTTTCATGCAACCACATTACATTCCCTAAAACATTCTTTTTAATTCTGAGCTCTCTACCCACTCTTTTCTCCCATTTTCCAAAATGCCTTGCAAGTCTGTGTTTTTTTCATGATCTCCTACAGTCTCTATCTGTCGTCCGTTTCCCTTCAACCTCTTTCTGCCTTCCTGTCATCTTTCCACCTCCCCCTCACCAATCTTCCATCTCCACACTTCAGCATCCACTATATTTTTCCCCACATCTCCCCCTCCCAACTTCTCTGGCTCCCCCTTTTGCTATGTATGCCTCTTTAACCCCATCTACTTCCTTTTCTCCATTTTCTTGTACCCCTTCTTCACCCTTGTTGGCTTTCTTCATCCTCCCCTCCTTTGGATGCCATCTGGGGGCCTTGGTTGAAGACCACATATAAATTTCTGTCAGCCCCCCCCACAGCTGCCTCACCCGCAACACCCACCCTACCTCCCCCTTCTCCCATAAGAAGACGCATCTCCTCAATGTCCCCCTTACCTCCTCCCTTCTTCGAGGTCAATGATCAACTCCCCAGGGCTGAAGCCACCAATCATGTCTACCAGCTTCCCCCCTTTACCTCAACCTCTCAGACCCATGCTACCTCACCCACTACCCCCACCCAATCGTCTTCTGTCCCCAGGCACCCCCTCCCTGCCTCCTCCACCCAGGGCCAGTCCAGGGCTGTGGCCACCAATCATAGCATGTCAGGCAGCTTCTCCTGATGGAGCACAGTGTCAGAGCAACATTCAGAGCCGCTCTGAGGCTGAAGCCTCAAGAGACCCCCACAACCTCCCCTCACTCACTATTTCCTCCCTATTTCTTTCTCTCTTTCTTTCTCTACCTTTCTCTCTCTCTCTCTCCTTTGAATCTCTTTCTATTCCTCCATCTCTGTAAGATGAGCACTGGAGCAGAGTTAGATTCACAGGACTATATGAAAGGAGAGGAAGTTCCAAGTTTAGCTAAGTTTGAAGTGCACTTTATCGAACATTATCTTTAAACACTTGGCAGTGGTCAGAACTAAATAATCACCATGTCAGATAACTGAACAGCCAATTTTGTAGGAATAAAGTCCAGCCTAAAATACTTTAACATTCTTACAGTAAACAGCGACTGGCAATGTACCTTGCATTTTAGCACTGAGTGATGAATCATACTTTGAACATTCAGGATAAACACATCACAAAACACTGTCTGAAACACTATTAATAAAAAAAATAGTATATTATAGTATATTATACATTCCACACACTCACTCTCAGGTCATATCATCATATCATATCCACAGTCAGATGAGCAGAGTAATACCAAACTATCCCAGTGTGTCCAGTGCAGAGAAGGCTACGGGCTGCATGCTAAACATGCTAATGTAATGAATGGCTGCAGGTGGGAAGAGCTAGCCTAGACCCTGTGAAATCTGCAAAGAAGACTCTAGTGTCACCAGAACCTTTTATTTTAATAGTCATTTAAACAGTTTATTTTGCATCCGTGTGATGATCAAAAATGAAGACATAAAAACAAGAAAACAGCCCTGGCTGGAATTATGTTGTGGCTTCACGTGCGCACGCGCAGAAGGTTGTGTTTTTCTGTGCAGCCTCGTGCTCCAATATTTCAGGCAACAAAGCCCAGCTGACTCAGTCCGCTTAGCCTACACTGTTAGTGCACCAGCTTTTCATCATGTCTGATTTTGAAGCCGACGATGAAGATGAATTTTTCATAACAGACACAGATCCAGAGCTGTAACATTATTTGTATGAGCCCGAGACAACTGATGAAGAACTTCTCTTACTGGATGCTCAACGGGTGAGAAGGGAGGCAGAATCAGCCAAGCCAATCGGTCAAACTGAGAGCAAAGTCAGAGCCAGGACCGCCGGAAATTTTTTGGTGCAATTGTGGGATAATGAGTGAAATGGGGGATTTTAGTTGCACTGAAAGGGATTCTATTTTGCCATTTTTGTACTTATCTGTCAGGGACGGCAACATACAAAAACAAAGCATAACTTCCAAGAAGATTATGCAGTGCTTATCTCTCATGGAGTAGTCAAGACTTTTTCCCATTTTCCAAAAATGAATTGGCAAAAATGTCCCCAACCTACTAGTTATCCATGGAGTATGTGACTTATACACCAAGCTACAACATAATACCAAACAGGGCTTTTTCTTGGTTTTATGTCTTCATTTTTAGTTGACAGGGTCTAGGCTGGCTGTTTCCACCTGCAGCCATTCATGGTGTCAGCAAGGTTAGCATGCACTTTATGTTAGCAGTGTACCTGTTCAAGCCGAAAGATACAGGAACTGTACAGCTAATATGGACACTTCAATATTTGTTAATTTACTGCAAGTCATCACAATACTGAACAATCATACACACACATGAAGGAGTCAGGGATTGAACCAGGAGCGACTCTGATTACTAAGTGACCACTCGATCACTCAACCACTTTTGTGTCAGTGGCTCCAAATTAAAGAGCAAGACCTTCCCTCTAGAGTCAACATTTTGCATCAACTTTCAACGAACCGATAGGGAGAAATGCATCATAAAGAGGAGAAGACACAAAAATCCATCCAAAAGACCATCATGCAATGCAGCCGTAAAACAGGTTGTGTTTTGAATAAAGAGAGCAACCCTCTTTTTTTCTCAGAAAATTCTGCTCCGCCATTGTGATTGTTCTCCTATAAATAGTGAATGCAATTAGTTCACACCCATTGTCAGGGGGTTGGAGAAAGCCATCCTGGGAAATGTAGGAAATAACTAATTGAATAGGAGCTAGACAGGGCAGGTTAAGAGAAACTGCATACACTGTAAATACACCTGAAAATGAACTGGTCCACCTGAAACTGAGCATAAATTACACTTTAACATGGTGTTTAACAGGTAACCTGATGCAGTATGCAGTAAGTAAATCAGAAGTGCCTCACTGAAATTCATGGAATGGCCATATTAAATAATGTTGAGTAACCTCAACATTAGTTCATGGCTGAAAAAAGACCTTACAGTAACAACTATTCACATGTTAATATTTCACAAATTTCTTTGAGGCTATGATGCTGCAATAAGACAAGCAGAAAAATCCAGTTTAGTCGTAGTTTGTTATTTCCTGCAACAGCGGCTCATGAGAGAAAATTGGAGATAAGCTGCTTGGTGACAGGAAGGTTGATGCAACGATATGGGGAGAGGGAGGAGAGGAAGCAAGAGATACAATTGGGACAGAAGGGAGGGAGGGAAAGAGGAGAAAAAGAGACATAGCAATGATATCCCAACAGAGGAAGCATACCATTATCTCTGTGTATGCATGTGAGTGTTAGTATGTGTGTACATGTATTCACAAGCGGGTGAGAGAGGCTAATTCCAAAATTTGAGGAAGGAATATGCAAGAGCAGGATTGTCACAATACCACAATTTTGGTAGTTGACACCAATATCAGCAAAAATCCATGATTTTAAAATACTGATTCAATATCAGGGGCAAAAACAGAAATCCCATTCAGCATGCACTAAAAACACCCGATTCACTCTGAAAAAAACAAACCTTGAGCATTTTGACACGTATTGACACATATAGGTGGCATTAGAGTAAAAACACTGAATTAGAAGTGCTTTCAAACAAAAAACTAAGGTTATTTCAAAATAATAACATCGGGTGTATGAGTGAGGTCTCAGACTGCATTGATATTTATATACGATACCAAAAACACAAACTGGTATTGTTTCTAAAATTTTGGCATTGACTTGGTAGCTAGGTATTGATTCTTGAGCTATCCCTACAAGACGGTATAATAATGGGGTGAAGGGAAGAGATAAAACTGGGTAGAGGAGGAGAGGTAGGGAGTACAACCAGAAGATGGACAGGCACTATGTTAGCACTGCAAACTTTTGCATTCTAATATTTTACAGTGAACTGAAAGCTGTGATAACCAAATACATTGACATAGCATACAGGCAAACAAATAAATATAAACACAGACACATGTAAAGAGAAACAAATGACTAGTGCCTCACAAACCGCTACCGATTTTAAAGGGGAAATATTCTGATTACTGATATGGCAGTCGACATAGTGAATTTTTCAGCTGGAGTGAAAACAGACCTTTCCTATGTGGACTGTGCACCAATTTTAGATGGATATACCATGGAAAGGTACTCAGTGGGCTGCTTTCTTGAACAAATAACTTTTTTTAAAGAATATTCAACATCCGTACACAATCAACCGATTCTCGTAATGAACACTGAAAAAATAGAATCAATAGAATCAATAAAAAGCTTAATAAACAACAGCTCCCAATATCAGTTATTTGCTGACCAATTAAATAAAAAATACATCTTTTAAAAAAAATGCTCATGCTACAATGAAATCATCATCCATCACGAATAAAATTAGACTCCGTGAATCCACAAAAGTTTCAGCTTTCCACTCAAACCCAATTTATGTAACTCCAAGACTGTTTAGGCGCAAATATTGCAGAAATACAACATGTTAGAATAGGCGAAAATAAGTAACACAGTAGAGCTGGATGCAACAACTGTATGGTTTTTGCAGTAAGAGAGTAATTAAGAGGAAAAGATCAAGGGACCCCTTTCCCCTTACCAAAATTTAGCTTAATCTGGAGTGTTATTTAGCCTCCTTGACAACTAGAAACTCTTTTACATTGGTGCATATCGGTCACCATATGCCGATATCAATATATTTGTGAATAGGCCAATACTGGGTGATAATATTGGCCGGCTGATTTACTGGTCAGGCGCTACAAATGACTAATGGGTTTAGAATAACCTTAATTATGTGTCTTTTCCTGTAGTTCTGGATGGGTTGAGAAATGTACCATTTTGAGGGGCATAAACCAACTACAGCTATGTGTCAAGAATAAATTGTTAAAGATTTTGCAGCCGCTTACAATTTCAAGAAGTTTCCAAATGGTCGTCTGTTCATGGAACTTGCTGAATGTTTATCATATTATTCTCTGTCCGCTACAGAGAAGTGGGCCTTCTGTATACCACACTGTGGTTTAGTAGGAAGTGACTGGCAGAACCATTTTGTGTGTGGCTGTGTGTGTGTGTGTGGCTGTGTGTGTGCGTGCGTGCGTGTGCGTGTGTATGTGTATTTGTTCTGTCCGCATTTTTTTCCACAACTTTGGGATGAGATCTGAGAGGAAACGGACAGATTTCCATCTGTCTGCTTCATTTGCAAAAAAAGAAAAAAAAAATCCCTTCTTGCGATTCAAATATATGCTTTAGCCCTCTCTCTCTCTCTCTCTTCTCTCTCTCCATCTCTCTCCCTCTCTCTTTCCAAATGGCATCTGTGGATGACCAGGGCATCGAGAGTCTCAGGGGCTGAGGGAGGAATTGGTGGTGAGGGGAGTGGGGAGGGGGCGAGGGAGCAGGAGGGAAAAAGAAAGAGAGAGAGAGAGAGAGAGAGAGAGAGAGGGAGCAAGCGCCTCTCACTTCATATTTCCCCAGCACCACCCCGGCGTGCCAGCCAGCCTGCAGTCTGTTCTCCTTTGAGCTTCTATTCTACCAGAGAACAGAAAAAAAAAATCAATTCATATTTCCATAATCCACACTCCTGTCTGTCTGCCTGTCTTTGCCTCTCCCCTCCCTGTTTCCCTCTCCCTCTTTCTCTCTCTCCCTCTCCTTCTCCCCTGGGGTAGACTAACCCCTCCACCCCGATCCTACGGCCTACAAATGTCATTACGCTGAGCAACAATAACGGGCTAAACAAAAGGAGGCCTTGCTCTGAGCTCTGAGCCCCTCTGTGGAGACTGTTGGCTGCTGCTGCCATATGCTGGCCAGCCCGGGCCACAGAAAGAGAGAGAGACTGTGGCTACAGAGGACTCCAGCCACCAGCCCCACAAAGAAGGAAAGGAGCCCTAATCCTGGTAATGAGGCCTGTGAATACAGCCTTTATGTATACGGGGGAAAGGGCCAATCCCTCTGTACACAGCACGCTAACTAGCCATCTTAAGGGCCATCTTATCCACACAAACGATCTGGTCAACAACGGAATAAAAGAAAGACGAGGTTGGGGGGGTGGGGAGGGGGTGAAGGAAAAGACACTTTGGAGAAGGGGATGTGGTAGGCGCATGTCACCTCTTCTAGTGTGTTGTTTCTTTGAAACTCTCCTCAATTTGTTTTTTATGTCAGTTGTTCTTTTTTACCACGTTTCCTTCATCACCTCCTTTTCCTCACCCTATCTGTTTAAATGTGATAATTCCCACTCACGTTCTCTCTCTCTCTCTCTCTCACCCGCTCGCTCTTACTCTGATAGCATGCTCTGGTTCTTGTGGGGCAGGCAGACATTGCCTCAAGCGTCTTCCTACTAACCCGCTGATTCCTCAAAGTGGATCAGAGAGGCCGGATAGCTGTTTTAACTCGGCGACTTGGCTGCGGTGGTGAGAGATGGTTAGCCTACGCATGTATAACTCCCATTCTTCAGTTTATTCATTTGTCAATTCCTTGCCTTCTCCCAGTGATGGGCGGCCGCGGCCCGCTGCCCAGTGCTTCGCTCCAGGACCTGTTTTATGCTGTGACCATTTTTGGCACATAAACAATATGTTTCGAATCTCTTCTTCTTTTTATCCAATCGCTCTCATCTGTCAGTCTTAGCCTAGCAAGACTATGTGAGTGCTGAAGTCCTACACAGCTCACACACACTGCCTGACAAGTCACAGCAACAGAGAGCTTGAGTCACGGATCACATGATGGAGCAACGATGGGAGAACGATTCATCCTGAACTATTTACAGGGTCATGTGAATGAAACACATACACAGAATAAATACAAATATTATTATACGCTGTGTAATCATTTTGATCAAGTTCATGTCTGCATGTGTGTGCTTGTGGTAGCCCTCTAAGACAGTGGTTCTCAACTGGTGGGTCAGGGTCCAAAAGTTGACTGTGGGTCAATTCTGAGTGGATTATGAACATGTCAGACCACACTGGCAAAAACAAACACAAAAACCACTGTTTCCCAGTAGAGTGTGTGAGCACGACTAACTTCAGAGACAGAGAGGAAGCCAGCTAGCTCGGCAACAAGAAAATATTTCTTTTCTTTATCCTTTCAGCAAAGCAAATAAATATTTAATAGTCCTGTTGTTTTTGTTATTATTAGGCCTATCAAAGTATTACTGCTGTCCAAAAAAACGCCATTTTGGAGCTCTGAATTAATCTCTAGTTACTGTTGCAATGGGTTTCTGTTCCGTTAGGATTTAATCCCTTATTTTGTTGTTTTGATTTTATATTTAAATAGTGCATGAAAGCACTATAACACCACATAACATCACAATACCTTCCTCTGCCTGGTTTTGAAATTCAGAACATATAGTGTGCCAAAAAAAGGTATCTCAAAACATCTGTCTATTTGGCTTTTTGACTGAAAAAGAGCCCAATAATGTTGCAAATGTGAAACAAAAGGGAGCAGAGGTAGAAGGAAAAAAGAGGAGAGATAACTGGATAATGAGAGAGAGAGAGAGAGAGAGAGAGAGAGAAGGGAAAACAGAGGTGTGCATTCCTGTCACGGTTGCATGATAATTACTGATTCGTCAGTTATTGAAGACCTGCTCACTGCTTTTCATTACCAGCAACAGAAGCAGAGTGAGCGAGGTAGAGAGTGAGTGAGTGAGTGAGAGAGAGAGGGAGAGAGAGAAAGAGAGAGAGAGAGAGCAGGAAGGGGAGGAAGCAGTGAGGAGGATGAGGAGGAGAGAGAGTGGCGGTGGTGTGGTGGTGATAGGTGGGGGGAGGTTACCACAGGATGGCAGGGTGAGTGAGGGCATTAAGAAGGGAGGGAGAGGGGAGAGGAGGAGGTGGAGGTGTCTGTAACAGTGAACGGCTGAGAGAGAGACAGCCAGGGAAAGAGAGAGAGAGCGAGAGGGAGAGAGAGAGGGAGAGCGTGAGAGGGAGAGGGAGAGAAAGGGAAAGAATGAAAAAGAGAAGAGTGTGTTCCAACCTGGTCTGTGTGGTCCTGGGGGAAGCTCCACAGCACGGCTGGATCTAGAGGTAATTGACAGACAGCATTAATCAGCGGGTGAGAAACACACCGTCTTCGCTAGCTGCCTCAGAACACATACATATTAATGAGAGGGGTGGGGGCAAGGGTGGCTGCTGTAAGTCGGCACATGCACACACACACGCACACACACACACACACACACATACACATATACTTGTATGCGCTCTTTCTCACACTCACACACACACACATATATGCACACACACACACACACACAGCATACACAGCGAGAGACAAGAGAAAGAGAGTCTAGGCTCCATGCGCTCTAAATATGCAAATCTATACTCTCCATGTAGATATGATAAGCTATATTATACACCACATCATGCATGTTTGAGAAAATCAGATCCATACATACTCCAGTCAATTCGCTCATTTCTTCTTACATTGATACTTGCCTGACTATCAGATGGATGGATGTAAGCTCAGCCAGGAGCTTTATGATTCTAAATGGATTTGGGGTGGCCTGCGTTAGTCATTTGTTCCACTTTGTTTTGTTTGTTTTGTGGTAAACTACGAGTGACTGTGTGGGTTCATGAAACACTGATTCTTGTTTTAGATGATAATATTTCAAGGAACTGTATTTATGAAATATTTGCAATGTGACACAGAAAGTACTTAAAACAGTACACATAGTGAATACTTTGGTTCAGGGCTAATGCTCTGCTATTAGGTAGATGGAGTTGGGAAATAAAAAAAAAAAATCCAAGTACACAAAATTGGCAAATATGACCATTTCATTTGGCTTAATTCAGTAGCCTGTTTACCATCATCTTTAACACTGTTAGTGTCACCCAAGCAACAAGCAAACTTCTCTCTTAAAGCTAGCCTACACACAACTGACTACCTCTTAATCTCACAGAAAAGTAAGCCTCACGGATGAAAGGAAGCGGCCACCCAGCTGCAATCTGAACACAGGGGTCTCTGGTAAACATGGTTTCCACAGCTCTAAGGTCAAACCGTGACCTCAGCAAGAACAGCAAGGCATGGAAGAGCCAAGCTCTCACATGCCAAGTTCACTGTCATGGACATACCATAGGCCTCCATGCTGCAGAGCAAACTCCCCATCTGTCTTGACAAAAGTTGGCTGGCTGAACTAGAGTGAACCTGAAAACAATCGCACCTTGTGAAAGCCTACATATTTCAATCCAAGGAAAAATAACAGTGACGTTCTGAATGAGTGCAAGCCAAGAGAGATGTTTGATTTACGCCCAAACTTCAAATATCTATGACCACTGCAATGACGCCTATATTTGCTTACTGCAGGCCTTTATGATGAGCCAATAACACCACTAGTACTTCAGGACAAGGGACACATAAAATGTACTGCAGCTTCACGGCCAACACTCCCATGAACACTAGAGAGGGAGACACACACATGCACACACATACAAAATAGACAAATGGATGACAGGATGCAGCGGACAGAATCAAAGATGCCTTACATAATCCTATTGGATAATTTCACGGGCCCCATCTTGAAAAGAGCGGCACAACAGAAAAAAATGAAGCACAGCTCTCAGCTTTATACTCCCAACTCCAACAACCCCCCGCTTCCCCCCTACCCTATGATCCACCACAGTTAGGGCAATTTTATGCTGATTTTCTGGGTGAGAGGATGGGAACCGCTGCCTGAGAGAGCGATACAGGACAGAGGGAGAAGGACAGGCGAGGAAGAGAGGGAGAGAGAGGGAAAACGACAGAGAAAAGAGGACAGAGGAGGGCAGGGGAGGTGGAGGAGCTGAGATAGAGGGGAGTAACAGCAAGAGACAGTGAAAGAACAGAAGAGAGACATGAAATCAAAGAGGGCAAAGGAAGAGGTTGAAGGAAGTAAGAAAAGAAGGCATACTATCTAGACTTAAGTACCTCAGGGCCTGTATGCCACCTCTAAGAATAGGAGTACTGATGTAAGATCATGTCACATGACCAAATGAACTCCACAACTGCCTAAAAGACAAAACCGCCCCAAATCAGCACTCCCATTCCAAGAAATTTTATATAAATGGAAGTATCTCCAATGCAGTGCAGAGTCAGATGGAGGGAGAGGGATATGGAGAGAGAGGGCGGCGGGGTGGTAAATAAAGAGAGCAGAGGAGGGAGAAAATGGTGAGGTATAACAGCACACCAAACACTTCACTTGTCTCATGCACCTCAGGACATTTGAGAGATTCAGAGCACTACCAAGCATTCTTCCTTTCTTATTCTTCTCTTGGCTTTTCCTTCCTATTCTGCACAGTCTTCTCTCTATTCTGCTGTACCTCCAGATATCTCTGCCAATCTTTCCCCCACAACTCGCCCACCTCCCCTCTCTTCCCTCTTCTTTCCTGCATCTCTGTTGTCCTGATAGTTCTCCCCACCCTGCTTTCTCTTGTCTCCTCTTACCTAAATTTCTTTTTTATGGATTCCTTACTCACTTGCAGCCTCCCTTCACTTCCCTCCCTGCCTCTCCCACCTTCCCTGTTTTCGTTCTCATTTCTGTTTCTGTCCCACAATCTCTTTATCCCACCCTTGCCTGCAGCCCTCTATCCTCCTTGCTCCCTCCCTCTAGCTAGGCTGGGCATGCGGTGGACAAAAGGGGGTGGGGGGGCTGAAGGGGGTTAAGGCTGAAAGTTGAAGGTTACAGAGGTGAAGAGGACCCCTGCTGCTCCGCCAGGGGACACAAATGTCACCATGACAGATCCCACATTGGTTAATCCGGGCTTCCCTCCCTCACACACATACATTAAAGCTCCATGATATTGACCAAAAAAAACAAAAAACAAAATCATGCTAAAAATTGCAATAAGAGCTGTGCAAATGCAGACAAAGCATTTTATACTTCATTTTCTCTAGCACTTAAATAAAAATATTGGTAGGTGACAAAAAGTATTGGCTTAGAATTTGCTCAATCCAAATGGGGCCAATCAATAATAAATATTTCTTCAAATTGCAGCTTTATTTGCAGGGCAGAGACTCTGCATAGCTATAAAAAAAAAAAAAAAAAAAAAAAAAAAAAAAAACATGAGCCCATACTAAAGTCCTCTGCAGCCTTTTGAGATTGAGACTTTTGAAAGCTTAGATCTCCAAAAAGTGAACTTTTCAGGAACTTGGGGTAAACTGGTTTATTTTCCTGTGAATGACCATGTGTTTCACAATGCATTGTGTCCAAGGAACCTTAAAAAAATGTCCACATCCAGATTGTATCTGTGGCTAGTGGCTAGCCATGAAAAATGGTTGCTACAGAATCAGACCATATAAAATGTGTTTTGATGTGACAGAGATATTGACAGTGCTATGAATGTCTGTAATCTCTAGTTTAAATAAATGATTGTAATGGCAGGACAAGGCAAGACAAATCTGTATAGCACGTTCCAGCAACACAGCAAATCAAAGTGCGTTACATAAAACAAAAGGCATCAAGAAAAATGTAAAAGTAACATAAGGCAATAAAAAGACATTTAAATACAATTGAAATTATCTCATTTTACATGCAGAATTTTGACTGAAAAACAACATACAAATCTGTTTCATTGACATTAAATCATTTAATTTATTTAATTTTATACTTTATATCCAGGATGGATATATTTGGTCAGATCCTAAAAAAGTGGATCCAGTGGATCCCTAACTGTGTCAGTGTTGCAGGGTCATAAAACATGCTATGCACATGGGAGACAATGGCTGCTGTCAATTATAGTAACATATGACAAAGCAAACACACACACACACACACACACACACACACACACACACACACACACACACACACACACACACACACACACATACACATACATAATAATTGTGTGATGTTTTATTGACCCCAATGGGGAAAGTCTCTTTTAGCCTGCCCCTCTCCAAAGAGGTCAGGGGTCAGGCTGGGCTACAGATCAGCAGTCCTACAGCTGGGATGAATGTGTCCTGCTCAAGGACACTTCAGCAGTAAAGATGCTTGCCAACATGCAATCACCATGTCTTACTGTAGTGTGTACTGTTCATCCTAACCTGCGCAAACTGTGTCTGCCTGCATAATGCATGGGCTTGTCAGGTCTAGGCCTGTGTCACCTTATCTTTATCAAAGCCAAAATGAATGGGATTCAAAATGTGTTTATTGTATTTTCCAAAGTTGACAAAATCTATAAAGAGCTGTTGCAAACTGTGGAAAAACAGTCCATATGATATGACACCAGTGATGCCCAGAGTGACAAGGGGAAAACAACCTCTAACATATTTCACACTGTCGGGGCGCTAACAGTTGCAGTGGGTGCGAATTGAATTGAAATCACCTATCTGGAGTTAGATTCCTCTCTTCACACCCAAGGAAATGGAGGTGGGCAAATGTGATGGCAAGCTCAAGGACTGACCATTGGTCTCTCTGCATTGTTTGCAGTGTGTGTGTTTGTGTACTGTATGTCTAAATGTGTGTGTTTACACAGAGTGATTGCGAGCTCAGGGTTGCATATGTAGCATGTTCATTGATCCCTGTGGGCTTCAAGCGTGGCTGACCTCTGAGTTGTGACACAAGTAGTGTGCATGTTTGAGTGTGTGTGTGCGTGAATGTGCGTGTGTGTGTGTGTGTGTGAGTGAGACAGAGAGACAGAGAGAGAGAGAGAGAGAGAGAGAGAGCAAGAGAATGAGAGAGAGAGAGCAAGAGAATGAGAGAGAGAGAGACGGAGAGAGATGGAGAGAGATGGAATGATGTGGTATGCAGTCACAAATCAATGTTTTGGCTGTTCCTGAGATGCCTGTCTTTAACAGTCGATACAACAAGCTTTGATAGGGTCTGAGAGAGAGGGAGAGGTGCAGGAAAGGAGGCAGGAAGCTGTTTTTTTAGAGGGGATGATCGAGAGGCTATAATGTGGAGGAGGGGGGGTCTACAGTGGGTGAGTGAAGGAGGCAGCTGAAAGACTGGATAAGGAAGAGAAAGAGGAAAGGGGGGAGATGGGAAGGGTTAATAGGTGAGGGGTTGAGGGAGTTGGGAAGAACATAGGGTGGAGAAGAAGCAAGGTGAGGGGGAGGGAAGTGAGGGGAGGACGAAACAAGGGGGCTAAAGAGGAGAGGGAGGGGAAAGGAGGGTTAATAGGTGAGGGGTGCTGGGAGCTAAGAGAGGGGAAACTGGGAAGGAGTGGGAGGAAAAAGCAGGGAGGTAAGGGAAGAGTGGATTGGGTAGATTAGTCATGAAAGGGAGGGAGGTGGACCTCTGCCTCTCTAAACTGACACCACTTCCTACGTGCTCAGGTGGATGATGAAATGTGATAGGAAAGAGGAAATTACCAAGATCTGCATATACATTTACATGGATGCATGGGCGCCACAACAAAGGAGCCTACCTCTTCATCTCTCATTTTTTCACTTCAGTGCGTAACTCCATGCTTCTTGGCACTTCCAAGTAGGCTAAAAATGAAAATGCTGGCATCTTCATCTTGGCATAAATATATGCTTCTTGGGACTTCCAAGTAGGCTAAAATGAAGCTGTTGGCAGAGGATGTCACTTCTAATGCTGCTGGCTTGAAAAAAAGAGTTGGCTCATGGCACCAGTGTGTCAAAAACCTCACACTGCCCGGCACTACACACCAACTTCATCAACTTTCAGCCATTGCCATGCACAAGTAAAAAAGTAAAACCCAGCTTCTTCTGCTTCCTTTGAATGACACAGGGCCGTATGAAAATAGATGTGACACACTACAGGAAAAAGTACGACATGCAGATATACACCCACGATGTAGAGGGCTGTGCTTGTGCATAGTGTTTCTATAAGTTCATCTTAGCAGCTCGACTGTAGGAGCTTTAAGGCATCGTTCTGTCTTTAAGAACTCTGGGAGATTTCAGCCAAAGACGAAAAAAAAGACCTAACCCTAAATCCAGTGTGAATACACATTTAGATGAAGGCCCCTAGCCTATAATTCTCTATACTATGTGAATCAAACACAGACTTAGAGCCCTCATGGCCATCCAATGTTCTAAAGGCATAGAGAATGCACTTTTTTCACCTTATTCCATGAACTACTGAATGTGTGTTGTGAGTGAATAGGGGGCCTGTTTGTTAAGAAAGGCCAAATCCCATATGGTGAACAGCAGCTCCTCTGGTGAGAAGAGAGGCTGTGAAAGCCACCGGCAGCCCCTCTCCTCCATCCGTGCTGCTGAGATGAAGGGATGTAGTGCCTGCCTCTCCTTGTTCCTCCTTTCTCTCACTCCCTTTGCCTCCTCTCCTCCCTCTTTCTTGGCCAGGGGTTAAACTGCTGCACTCTAACCTCCTTGGCAATGATTTCATTCACTCTGTTTCTCTCACTCACTCTCTCTCATCTCTGAGAGACTTATTTCACAGTATGTAGTGGATTAGGCCCCCCTCATATGCCCCTGGACAAAAGCATTGTTTTAGCACTGGCCCGTTCGCAGTAACGGGAGGAAGCTACCGCTACTTAGCGTCCACAATAAGGCCATTGTGCACACCGGGCTGGAAGGACCCTGCCTCGGAGGCCGTCTAGACTTTGAGCCCGGTCCTGTTGGAGGAACAGAGGGAGAAAATCCCATCAGCCAGTGGAGTGAAAGTTAACTAAGGTAACCTGCTGTGAACCTGATGAAGATGTCAAGCCAACATATGGCAAAAAATGTCTATTGTCAGAACAAGAAGCTTTCTTCCCTGTGAGGGGAGGGTATGGTAGAGGAGGAGGAGATGAGGGGTGGCTAAAGGAAGACTCAGGGGGGTGTGGAACCTAAAGGAAGGAATAACTGTGGTGGTCATCGTTTTACTTCTGGATCAGTAGCCTTATTCTGGCTGGGAAGAGGCCCAACCCCTCTACTCACAATTAAAGGAGTAAGCAGATTAACTGGGATCTTTCAAAGGCCAGCAGAAAGAAAAACACACTCGCACACGTTTAGAACGTTTTTTTTTCCCCTCTTCCTTTTGCCCATCAACTCTCACATTGCACACTGCAAATGGCATTACATTTCATGCTGATTTAGTTAGCACAGGTTTCGAGAAAGGAGAAACTTCTCAAACGATGATATGGTCCTTAAGTTTACTAATACTCATTGGTCACACCACGTTGTTAAGAATAGGGGTCTGATCGCATGAGGTAACCGTACACTGCAGTGCTAAATGAAATTAGAAAAACAGCATATCAAATCAGCATCTAAGCCGAATTAATCAAAACAGTGACTGTGGTTCGTGGGAAGTGCCGATGGAAAAGGATTCTGTTGGCAAAATCATTTCTTGCAAATAGCACATACTTCATATTAGCAAACACGACACAAATGTAAATGCAAAAAAAAAAAAAAAAAAAAAAAAGAATGACTACTCAAATGAGCACCTACCAAAATTCAATTTCAATACTTGAAATTTTGAATAAACAAAACAAAACAACCTCCAAGGTAGAGCCTGTCTTTGCAGCCAGAGAATCAACTGGCAGGCTTCACATGTGAGAGACGCTGGCCACAGGGATTTCTAAGCTATTGTTACAGCTACATCTGCAGAAGATAAACATCCTCAGCCTCACTGGAAGGAGAAGAAAGGGAGAGCTGCATGGAGATGATGTGACCCTATTAATGCGACATTAGTTGTTCCATCTTCCCAGTTATCTGAGAAGAGTGCTTCATCAGGATGGACTGAGAGATTGAGGGAGAGGGGGAAGCAGAGGAGAGGTAGAGAGAGAGAGAGGGAGTGTGAGAGAGAGAGAGAGAGAGAGAGAGAGAGAGAGAGAGAGAGAGAAGTGGAAGTGATACTGTCTCCAGGCTAGTTGGGACGCAACCCAATTTCACAGCTTCACGAATGAGCGACACAGCATATGGATGCAAGCTTTGTGACAGACTCTGTGTATCACCACATATCAGCGTTGATGTTCCCAGTCAGATTCCATACTGGTCCAACATTATGTCAAACACTGGCTCCGCATGACTGCATCTTCAACACAACACACAGGCAGCATGTTTGTTGGGGGGTTGGCTTCCAAAGCTATTAAAAAAAACAAGCCAATATCCCGCAAGACACAATTTCTTCTTCTCCACACTTCTCTCCAATGCTCCTCGCACTAAAAAAAAATCTCACGTTCAGCTGCTGTGGAATAATTTTGGTCAAATCATTTTGAGAGATAAGCCACTGTAAAATGCTCAGATTAATGCAGACTAGTTGCTCTTTGGCAGGGAGGCAATCTGAAAGATAGCCTTTAACCTACATTTGGATCATCATATAGATAAGGAAATGTATGTTAGAATAGAGGCTTTTCATTTCAACAGCATAGGTTAATGGTGATGATTTCATTGCTGGTTGTTTTTTGGCTGACTGGCTGGCGGAAAACAACCTTTCTTCAGGTAATCACACATTCCACTCCATATGGTTCAACCATCTGTCTCAGTCAAAAAAATGCATTTATAAAAACACAGTAAATGAATAACTCTATTATTAAGCTAATATGCATAAAAAGATTTTTTTTTAAGATTTTTAAAAAGTACCTGTGTGGAGAATATGACTTGCTTAACTAAATTAGCTTTAGCTCAAGTTTCCCAGGCTCTGTTGAGAATTTAGGATATTATTGGGCTTTTTTTTTTTTTTTTTTTTTTGACTGGGTTAGGAAATACTGTTGTTATCCAACAAGATCATTCTGCTTCTTATTGTTTATGGTAACACAAACTCACACATTATCACAAGGTCCTGCTGTTATGTAGAAATCAATTTAAGGTGGGTCCACATGTGACATGGCTGGAATTTTCATGAGCCTGGTCACATAGCAAGAGACTAAATTTCTCCACTGTGTCCACACCCCAAAAACTTTAAGAGGGCTAGAGTTCAGGTCATTGCCAATCGATCAGTTTCTTGATGCTCAAGGTAATATTGCTTTTCTGGTCTTTGAGGTAGTGGTAGCGGTGTCTGCGACAGCACTGTGTGTAGCACAGCAGCTCCTTGAGGTGCTGAGAGGATCGATCTCAGTCAATGTCATATGGCACAGCACCCAGAGGCAGCCGATGACAGTGTAAAGCCTTGCCTTTGGCGGCTACATGCTCCGTGCAGTTGAGCTGTGATTTGAAGTTCACATGCAAAGGCTGACAGAGAGACAGCTTTCAGTCAGTCAGTCAGTAAGTCAGTCAGTCCGTCAGTCAGACAGACAGACAGTCAGTCAATGTTTCCACAGGGATGACAACACATCTGTGTCTGCTAAAAGCGAACAATAGTGCCTAATACTAAACATATTCACAGGGGTCTCAGTGGGGTGGGGGATTGATGGACAAAACTGTGACAGACAAATACGAGACAAACTCTGTCTAACAATAAACATACCCAAACAAGCAAAGATACACACATACACATTCCCCATTAACCTAATTTTCTTACTTCAATGAAAAAAACAGAATATATCAGCATTTGGAGAACCACATCTTTCATGGGGATTATCTGGGATGCCCCCTTAGAGAAAAAGGGCCCCTGTAGTCCAAAACATTCCAGAGCAGTTCATGCATAGACTTAGCCTACATTATCATATTCTCTCTTGGCTAGTCTCCATCTCTTATACAAGCCCAGCAAAATCATTTGCCTGTTGTTTCTATCCTGACAACCTTACAATAATTAGTCTTGTACTGATTTATCACACAAGTATTATACATTATTACCACTGAAGAATTGTTTCTTAAGCTACATTTTTGTCCCTGCGTATGCAAACGAAATCACTTAGTAATTCTGCGATGCACAGTTAGCCCAGTCTGTCTGTATCACTGAGCACAGACTCCTCCAGCAATGTGATACCACAGATACTGTACTCATCATGCATCACCTTTTCACTTCATTTCATTGTTTTATGATTCATGCAGAAATTTGCAAAAGTGGCCATGTGATTCACACTGGATTAAGGCATGACTGAGATAAAAAGTGAGATAATCAAGGAATATTGCACCTTTAGAGAACATTATGAATAAGAAAGTGAAATGGGAGTTTGGAAAGTGGGGGACATACTGGAGGGTGAGGGAATTTGAGTGTGTACTTTAAATACTAAACGTTCATACAGCATGCATGGCCCCTCTGGGCCAATTAAGCAAGAGCATGTATGTGTGTGTCTGTGTGATAACAAAGACCTCATGGATGAGTCACATGATTTGCAATGACAAATAGTGAAGCAGCTCAGACATTCACAAAGGCATCAAGATTGACCTACATTTTCTGTCTTGAAAAATGGGCCATATCCCAAATTAAGGGCCAGTAGGGCTACTACTTGCATGTAAATGCCATCATCTTTGCAGTAAGTGTGGGGTGTTAGGCCACATAGGAGCAGCCTTGACTGGAGAGATGTAGCCTGAAGGCATAGCTGTTGACATGTAAATAGTGAGGATAGAAGCTGAAACGACAGCGCAGACAGTAGGCCTGTATCACTGGCTGTGCTCGATTTAGGTTTGGCCTTGTCCCCAAAATTAAGGTCTTCAGAATAACAGTCTACTTGTCAGGATACCAGTGCTCACACGCTATTGACAGGTAGATTTCTTTGATTACGGGGGTAAAAACAATTTCATCTTTTTGTCTCTAAGTCAGCATGAGTCTACTTGGCAGCAGTCTTGCCTGACAATACACAGAGAGTCTAGCCGCTAAAGAGCAAGTAAAAGGTGTGAAGCTGGAACAAAAGCAGTCTGCAGGCCTAAAAAATCCTGCTCTGCTCATCCACTGCATGGACTCCAAAGAATAATAAAATAACAACCCAGTAATTTTTTTTTTCTATAGAGATGCTCATTGACAATGGGATCAGTCCTGTGACTGGAAGCTGTGTTTGTTGGGACCGGCCCAACGTTGTCAAGTACTGGAACAGACAGGAAGTTTGTTGCCAGTGACTTGACACTGAGCCAGTGTCAAATGGATGAGTTGCTTACTTCCATCTAATAGCAAGCCTTGGTTTTTGATCTATACTCTGTAAATGATATGCCGTACCATTGTTCTTAAGACACTGCAACTACATCAGCGCTAATTTTGCCTTAGCCTGCTTTTTCTATACTCCATACTTTTATTACTTAGGGCTGAAAAAACAGGTTTTGTGCTGAAGCCAAAAATTGCAATTCTGTAGTCCTCATTTCACCAAATAGTACAGGTATAATATGATGTGGTACTTTTTTTCCCGCCACAGTTCCTACAGTTCAGATTGTTTTTGAGTATAATAAGTATTTACAATGAACACATTCATAATGTAGGGTATTAAACACCAAGTTTTCCAAATGCCAATACAAAGGCACTTTGTTTCTATGCTGCACAGCTTTTACAAAACACTGAACATAGCCCCATTAAAAGTGTGTTGCCTTTTTGGTATACTTTTCAATTAAAAAGAATTTGAATTTGCAATTAAACTAAACTGTGATATAAACAGAACCATGGCCTAAAAACTGAGGTATAAACCAAACCCTGAAAAAAGGTCACTGTCCTAGTTCGCTCTGTGGGTCAAAAGGTCTTTAGGGATTCCCAAAAAAGTCTCAGGAATCGCCTACAAAGTTACAAGTCATATAATTTAACTCATATTTTGCATCATTTGCTCATGTTAAAATCAACCTTCAACAACCTCGAGACAAGCAATATATCTCTTTACAAAATGGAAATAAAAACATCTTCATAAATGCAAGTTCCTGTGGGGAAATTTCCAAAATCACCCCGTCTAATATAGAGGGGATCCTGGGTATGAACAAGTGTGACAACCTCTGGTCGTGACTCTCGCCCCCAACATGTTTGACAGATGAAGTGGGCTTTCTAATGCAGCTATGAGCAGTGAGTCACCCCAAAATCCTGTTAAAATCTTGTCGTCACAAAATCTGTTGGATGCGACAGCCATGAATGTTAACATATTTTCAGCACTGCTTTTATATGAAATCCCATTTGCCAGACTAGGGCAGATTAACAGCACAGAAGCTACATAAAGCAGGAGCTACACTAATCCTGTTCATTTGTGGGCTAAACTAGGCCACATCAGTATTACATTCATAAGAACCAGCCAATCATTGTTCTTTGATGCAGAGTAAGTGGCAGTGTGTGTTTCTGAGCGTGCAAGTGCATGTGTGTTTGTGTGTGTACATGCTTGAGCCATCTGCTGTGCTGACCTGTTACGTGCTCAATCCAAGACTGGTCATCCATTCTCATCTACAGACACATGCGTGCAGCACAGCTTAGCATCATGATGACTCAAATGGTTTTTAGAAATGCAGCAACAGATCATTTTAGCTGGACTGTAACCTTGGTCACTGATTTTTGCTTTAAACGCAAATCCAAACAGTTCTCCTGGAACCCAACGTGTGAACTGTCAGATGATAATAATTTCATCCACCATCACCCATGCCCACATGTATATGAGCACACACACATGCAAACAAGACACGAAAAAACAATGCTGTGAGGCTGTGAGTGAAGGCAATGTGATGAAACTCTTCTGCATTCATCAAAATCATTTCGTTTTAAATTATTGATCGGGTCCCTACTTTTCCCCACTTTTTCGCCGTGCAAAGGGAAGTCTAAAAATAGACTGTGAGCATCAGTGCCTAGAAGTCTTTCCATGTTCTCCCAGTCTGGCAGCATTAGTGAATTCAGATGAGCCTCCTGCAGCTCTCGCAGCCTCTGTCTTTGCCTCACACACACAGCCATAAATGCACAAGCTTGCACTCAAATATGCTCACACACACACAGTGCACATATACATGTACCTGCTAACATACACACACACACACACACACATATATACAGATTGCCCCTGGAGTTTCAATACTGCGTCAGTGAGTGGCAAAGCACAGCCAGCAACCCCCACAGTATGTCACCTCTCAGCTTGCAGACTACTGCCATCAGCATATTCTCTCTCTCTCTCTCTCTCTCTCTCTCTCTCTCTCTCTCTCTCTCTCTCTCTCTCTCTCTCTTTCTCTCTCTCTCTCTCTCTCTCTCTCTCTCTCTCCCTCTTTCTCCCTCTTTCTCCCTCCCTGCCCCACCCTGTCTCATTTTGTCCCAGTTCTTCATGCTGTGGCCAACAACATTTTGTGTGTTCCCTTAAAAGAAACGGTGGAACAGTCCACTCACTGCTGTCCTGAGGGTGGTGTGTGCGTGTGTGTGTGTATGTGTGTGTGTGTTTGTCTATGCTAAAGTGGAAGTGTATAGAGAGGTCACATGGCACCACCTGAAAAGTCCCTGTGACCTGTTCCCTCTCTCCTTTCTACCTGTAGGGTCTGTCTGTCCCCGTCACAATTAGTGATTATCAGAATAAGGGCAAGGGAGAGAGGTAGAAAGTGTGTGTGTGTGTGTGTGTGTGTGTGTGTGTTTGAGAGAGAGAAAGAGAGAGAGAGAGAAAGAGAGAATGAGCAAACAAGGCATAATCACAAAGTAAAAGGCTGATATGGAAATGGAACAACAGGTTGAGAGATGACACGTGAGTAAAGGGTATACAACTCAAAAAAGCACGGCTTCCTGAATAACATCAGAACGCAACCAAGGACAGTGCTCTGCCGTTTCTATGGCAGTTCCTATCTTGTGACCAGATCAACAGAAACTAACCGGTACAGGTCAACTGCCATGTTTTCATTTCAGTTTTTCAGTGAAAGTACAAGCCCCGAGTTAAATAAGATGTTGCAACAATATTTTTTTCAAGAGGAGGCGTTGAGGGCCTCTGCACTATAAGTCAATCTTGACTATACTGTCGAAAAAAAAAGAAAAAAAAAACAGTGTCAAACAGAGTGAAATGAGAGGACAGCATTTTCCTCCAGTCTTAAATAAAGAAAGAGCTGGAATTGGAGCCAACAAGCAGCAGGCCACTACACAGCTTCTGAATGGATGACTGACTGGGGATAGGGAGCTACAAATGACTCCAGACCCTAACAAAAGAACAAGGCTGGAGTGCACAGAGAACAGCGGTGACACTGGCTGGCCAAATCTGTCATCTGGATAGCAAAAATCCACATACAAAATGAGTCTCACTGGTACTTCTTTAGCTCAATGGCTGGTATACAGGGAGGGCATGGCACTGAAGGGACCATCCACCCTGAAGCAGAATTCACGTTTTTACATATAACAGTCAGAGGCTGATTTCTGAACATGTTCTGTGAGTTCACTGTAAGTAGAGCAGCTCCAGGTTCTGCCTCTTATATATTTAAGGAAATTATGGAGTTTCTTGCAGGAGTGTAATTGCATTGATCATAGACTTGTTTTTTTGTAGCTCAGGCTGTTTGTTTAGGTTCATTTTTTTTTTTTTTTTTTTTTTGGAATACTGGCCATGCTAAGATTGTGAAAATGAAACGAAGAATGTAAACGGTAAATTCTGTTTTGGGGTGTAGTTTCCCTTAAACTCCTCTTTAACTAAGGCTTTGATCCCCTTGTGGAGCATGTACTTTTACAAACAATGGTGTGCTGCTCACTTTAAGGCGGGGTATTTTGGAGAAAAGTACCCAGCAAATGCCAAATGTTAAAGTATGTCATGTTATTAACACTGCTCACAAAAGAACAAGTCAACAGTACACAGAACAACAGATGGAGGAGACAGCCACTGACCTCCACCCTGAATCCTGATAAAGAAAAGTTTGCTGCTGAAAGTTGGACTGTTGGTCAAACATGATCCTATAGCTACTCAAAGAGGGAATAGAGTAGGAGGGGATTTCTCAAAGTTCACTCACACTGTGGTCATTAGATATAGCAGGGAAGTTATGAGACTTCCTCAATTCTGTTCAGCAGAAACAGATAACACAGAGAATCAGATAATGTTTTGTTCTCTGTAAGGGAGCCAATTTAGCAAAGTTAAATGGACAAGACAAGAGAGAAAGGCAGAGGGGTTGTAAGAGAAACAGAGTGTGAGACCCAGGGGTTCTCCCAAGAGTGTGAGTAGAGGAGTGTGGCCTCTCTAATGACCAATCAACACCCTCCTTGCTGCCATGGCATCTGTTAGT
Organism: Myripristis murdjan; assembly: GCF_902150065.1. NCBI lineage: Eukaryota > Metazoa > Chordata > Actinopteri > Holocentriformes > Holocentridae > Myripristis > Myripristis murdjan. Next base: position 23,795,389 of record NC_043983.1, on the reverse strand, counting down.
CCTCCAATGGCCTCCTGCCTGAGTGTGAGCCCACCATGAACTCCGCACGCAGCCAGAAGCCAATCAGATCGCAGAATTGCCATGCATGGGTCAAGGAGCAATTCTGACATTTTGCAGAATGTCAGTGTTCAACCTTTTCTAAAACTTTTACTACACGGGCGTTTTGTTCGAAGAACACAAAGGGTGGAGGTGGGGAGGGGGTGGAAGCCATAGCTGAATCTGTGAAAATGGAATATCACAGTGCTGCTGGAGGGGGCTACAGCACAGAAGGAAGTAGATTGATAACTAACTAGCTAGCGGGAGGTGACACTGTGAGACCTCCAGGTCTCAGCGAGAATGTTCTTGAGATATAGAACAAAAGCAACTTTTCATAATTGGTGCATTGGACCGAGTGAAGTTAGAAAGCAATGTGAATCAAAGTGAAATACATCCCCTATATAATTGTGCTTTCTGGTTCTTTTATTATCTGTAGATAGAAACCTAAAACCTGCCCAAGTGCATATACAGTATATTATATTATTATTTATATATTTCTCATACTTCTCATAATCAAACCCTCTGCAGTGCATTTTAATACCAGCGAAATGTTGTGGTGAGTAATTGAAGCAGACAATTAATGGTTGATAATCTTAAAAAACAAAAAACATGACATATGTTTAAAGGTATACAACTAAGTCTAAACCAACACTGCACAAATTGACACAAGCATAAGATCAAAACCAGATAAATACGCAGGCATTTTTTTTTAAACAGCAAAACGTTCCCCTAATTGCAGCATGAATGTCGTTGTAAAATTGATATGCTGATCTATTAACTTTATTGCTTTGTTACTGGGAGCAATCTGGCTGGAGGGAGCGGGCGAGGACAGGTAGCATCTGTCCCCACCTACTGCCTTGGCAGCGTTAGCGTCATCTGCTAGCTTTGGCAGCATCTTGGAAGCACATCAATATGGCTCTATGTAGCCAGGGCCGCTAGTAGCTAGCATGCCAGTCACGCTCTCCGGCAACGCTCGCTCACAGCCTGAGCATCCACAGAGCACTGAGCCAACTGAGCTAAGCTGAGCTGAGCCGGGGCTGAACAGAGAGGCCACGTCTCCATGGAACTGCATGGGGAAAAAGGGCCTGCGTCTGTCATCTATCCACACATGCATGGTTAGAAGTGTGGGGCCAAATCCAGATATGGACACTGCCACCGTTATAATTGTGAGCACTGCAATCTTTTTTAGTTACCCTCTTCCTTTTTGTAATGTTAATGTGTTCATAAAATCTCAACTGCTAACATTTTTTCATTCACTGACTCATTCTGGACTATTACTCCTATTGCTATGACTATTACTATCAAGCTACAAAAATACATTTTTTCAACGTAACTGCATATTATAATCAAGACTGAGGGGTGATGGACTGCTAATGTTATGTTCTTACCTGCGGTATTGATGTAATGTTGTTACTACTAGCACTAGCCAAAACAGAAACATCAAGCCCACCCAAGGGATTAGTAAGTGGGTCTTTATCCAACAGGAACAAGCTGAAAACGGTGCCAAAGTTAAGCATCCAAAATTACATGGCTCAAACTCCACACTTACAAACTAAAAAAAAATAGTATCCCCCTTGACCAGAGTAAGACACAAGCTGTTAACTTGATCTGGATGCCTCTCAGTCAGACTTGAACTTAAGTCTACAGGGTCATGCAGCTAAAGCAACAATGCCCATGGATGAATGGTAATCCAGAGTGGTTAATGTCCCTGTTGGTTGAACATCAGAAACGCTCAGGCTTCTTATGAGACCCTGTTAGCAGTGGTCTACTGGATAACGAGTCAGCCCTGCACAGTGCAAGCACTTTGTAACAAAGTAAAAAGCCAAGGCAGCCACATATTGTAGCTTGGCTAAGTGTTGTTGATTTCAATATTACTTGTTTGCTGGAAAAGCTAGGTGACAAAAGCATTTAAGTGCATGAAAACTGCTACCTCTAAGCTATAATTCATCTAACATTATTTAGTCTAACATTGCTAACCGTAAATCAGGCTACAGTTTTGCCCAATTATTCAGCGTTCAAGTGTGGGCCTAATTACACAGGCTCTGTGCGTGTCACACAATGAAAGATTAAGATGTAGACTTAAGTGTAAGATAGCTTCTATGTAATTATATCATCAACACATTGTAATAAGTGAGCACACTTTGAGGTGACCGCTCTTAAAAGGTCACCCTCATCACCCTGAAATAAATTTATATGAGAAGGAGATCTACTGCAAGCTTGTGTGCAAACATGTGGGTGTTTTGTAGGTTTACAGAGCTGACTAGAGAAGGTGTAAAACCCTGTTAACACAGGAAGTGCAGAGACCAGCACAATGACCAGCTAAAGCATAAAGCACCATAAAGTGAACCTTTTCAAATCATTCAATGTGACGATAATAAACAGAGGGAACTACCCTGTAAATACTGGTGCCGTGTCGTGCAGTTGCACACTGAGCTAGTTTCATACCTGCATGACCAGGATGTGGTGAGAGCTGGCATTACATTGCTCTGGCATCAGCAAAACTGTAAGTGCAAGGTCTAGCTTCCACAGTCATTTTTCCATAATGTGCGTTATGCTGCTATGCATGGCAGAGAAAGTGCACAACAACTGAAATGGAAGCCACAATCAATCAATGATTAAATTCTTATTCCTTAACTGCAAGGAGATATGAGAAATATGAGCAAACTGAAACCTTCGACCACTTCTGCAAATGCTTTAATGTTCCACACCAGGTTGCTATGACAATTTAATTATAGCCTATCATGGTTGCACTGTTATTTGTTTGCCTCTGTGAAGCAGTGGGAAGATAATGTGTGAATGTGAAGTGGCGCTTTTTGGCAGAGCACCTGATGTCTGGCTGAAGGAGAAACAGCTCTAGTTTGTAGTGCATGATTGAGGAGGTTTCACAGCATGGCCAAAGCCTATCCGTTATGACTCATAGCAGTAACCCATTCAGCTACTAATAAAAGTGCACAAAACATAGCATGGTAGAGCGGAGGCAAAAGCATACAGCACACATGAGCTGGGTCATATTTTTTTGGGCTTAATGCATCAAAAGACCAGCAAGTTTAATATTCGCACACAATCCATCAATTCACTCTTAGTGCAATGATAAAAAAAAAAAAAAAAAAAAAAAAAAACATGCAGCAGAGTTTGCAGCATTCAAGAAGCATTTCATTTCACCCAAACCTCAGCCAAAGCTAAATTAAAAAAAGTGAAATTGATCAGATTGAGGGAGAAGTGGCTCATTCTTCATTTGGTTATTTGAAACCACGATTTTAAAAACAATCTATCAGAGAATAAGCCCTAGCTGGCAGATAATATGAGTCTGGATCTCCTGTGAGATTTCAGCTATCATAACTACTTCCTGAACAGGGATGTTCTATCATCCAATCAGGATTCAGCACAGAGCACTTCTATCCAATGACTGAACATGGTGGGTATGCTGTGTTTGAACCATAACTGAGGGGCGTGCAAACATTGTTATGTAGCAGAGCTCCAGAGAGCAGGAGTCCGGATATGAGTCTGACCCTGGATCATACATGGAGGAAGTTGGTTATTACAGTATAGGCCGGTGGTTTATGAGTTTGGTTTAAAATCCAATATCAGAACTACATCCAAGGATAACTTTCAGTCCACTCTGGTCAAGTCAGCAGCTGCACAAGTGAACCGTCCACATAACACCTCTTTAACGTCAGAACTGAGTGGGGTGGACAAGAGAGCTGGTGTAATATGCAGAACAAATGTTTTTACATGATATTTGACTTAGGGGTGACACTGGATATTGATGTGAAATATAGGTTGTTTTATTTCCCATATTCACAAAAGTTGAATATGGTGGTGTTTTTCGGCGGCCAGAGTCATTTCCTGAAGTCGTCTGACCACATTTTGTCCAGGCCACCACTGCTGGAATGTTTGACCATCGCAAACACCAGCAGAACGGCTAATGCAGCTTGCTGACCCAAGCATGGTCCTCCACAACAGTCTGTCTGGGGTCACAGCTACAGCAGGAACGCCTGCAAGGGTTAGGCTTGCTGGAATAACTTATGATTGGGCTTAATTAGAGCTTAGCTAAGATGGGTAAGTGGGTCTAATAAATGTAAGATGAGTAATGCTAATAGAGGCTTCAGAGAAACTAGCCTCACTTGCTTCTGTCTATCACTCTCAACTCTGCCTTAACCTTGTCTTGTCCTTAGGTCGTTGCTGAGCGGGTCAACTAAGGAGCGCACATATAATAACACCGCAGACATAATGATCAACCATATTGCACTGGGTTGCACTCAGACACGCACACATGCAATATATTTTAGCTCTTTGGCGATAGCTGTCTGACTTAAAATACCATGCAAGAGCATCTGGTCCTAGACTAAACACTGCTGCTGACACTGTACATTACACACTGAGCGTATAACCTCACCATTACTAACACTGTAATTACACAAGACCATCATTTTTCCAAACACCATAAGATGCAAGGAGACACATGCAATATGCAAAGCTTTTAAAAAAAAAATCAATACTATAATGACCATGTCTGTGTAATGATTTTAGATTAATGTGCTCTATAAATCACGTTTGCTATTGATTAGGCGGTTTATTTAGTTGTTTTTCTTAATGCCTAAGACAGACATATACTATTCTTGATGCAGTATATTACATACCGTCATTTTCAGATGTTGGACATGCCACCTGTAGAACCAGATCAAATGTTCTTTCTGGATTCTCCCTGAAATGAAGAATAAGACGCAACTTACTGTGGAGAAATATCGCATCTGCTTGTAAACAGCATCATTTGCAACAATTGTACATTTGGCAGAATTGGCAACGGAGCAACATGTTTTACTGTTGAATTCCATCGCATAATAAAGTATGCTACAGTAAAAATTTAATAAGTGGACCTGTCTTGACCGTTTCCAATTTACAGCAGACAGGCTGTCAGTATAGCAGTCAGTGCTAGGCAACTGTCATGTCAACGTGATCGTGCTTTACTCTAATACGACAAAATGTGATAAGCTGCCTCATCTTTGATTGTTTGTCTGGACAAACTTTGGTGACAGGGCGACACTGGGTTTGGGAGATCGGTGGCCACATGTAACCTATTTAGGGCTGCCTGCTTGGCTAGCAAAGCTGCTAATTGGTGGTCAGCTAGTAGACGGTGCAGCAGACTGACCCAAATGCCGCCTAGCCAGCTGGCCTGGCTGTTAAATCCACTGTTGGAGATGTCTCAAATTACGCCAAACATTCCTTCCCATTTCACATTCGTCTCCGAGTTAACGTTACGTCCCTGGACCAAATTAGCCGTTAGCTCGACATTTCAGCACTACGAAACGAGAGACAGGGAGGAAAAAAACAAAAACTCAGCTCTTACTTTATTCTGCTGTCCATGGTTTAGCTACAACATCGCGACAGCTCCGGGCTGTCGGCGGCTCTACTGGTTGTCCGAGAGACACAAGATTTTCCCCCTCGTCCTTCCTAGCCTTATCCGTAACTTGTGCTATCTTTATCTGATACCGGTCGAAAGCTGCGACGACATGCTTGGAGGGAGGCTAGTGTACAGATGTATGTCTTCCTTGTGCTGTATGTGTGCCGCTGAGGTGGCCTGAATATCAGGTCAGTCCCACGGTGGTTATTTCCCACAACAAACACCACTCCAGGAAGTGCTGTCAAAGATTTAGTGACGTCAGCGCGTCAGATGAGCACCTTGCTGCTGCCTGGGAGCATCCTCCAGCTCGGCTAATAACACCCATGGCTACTCAGGAGCAGAGCTGCATGATTCATGTATTCTAAGGAAATACGTTTCCCCCATGAGGCTGTAGTATATGTTCAGTAAGAGCAGCAGCAGCAGCCGAGAGTGCTGCTTCCCCAAGTGAGGTCCTGGGATCGTCAGGGGTCCTTGAAGGGCTTGCAGGGCAGCCCCAGCAAAACAAATACTTCACTCCTTAAAGTTGAGCTCAGTGACTCAGTGTGTAAGGATGACTTTTTAAAGAGCTTGTCCTCAATATTACCCCCTCATCCACAGTTGCCTATGTTTTTGCATGTTGTAGAATTCAAATAATCACAGACAAGTTTCATAAGAGCAAAATTTTATCAAATGTGGGTCTCTGATATTGAACCACTGGCACAGATATTAGAAAAAGGGAGTAAGAGACCAGAGAGTTGCCGGTTCAAATCCTTGACCCGATTGTGGAGCAGACTGAATGATAAATATTCTCCCCTCCTTCACCACTTATACTTAGATCATCATTATTGTCCACAGATGTGGAAATTTGCCTTTGGCTTCACAAGTTGGTTAAACCCCCATTACAATAAATCACAAAAAACTTAAAAACAAGGTACCAACAAGGTTTATCAGCAAGATACCCTTGAGCAAGGCAGGTAACTTGTTGTATTTAGTAGCTGCAAAATGTTATTCTGAAGCAAGGTGCTGTTGAGTAACAGCATGCACGACTATTTGATAAATGCGGATAAATTATCAAAATACTACTTATATGCTGTTATGTATTTACACCACGTAAACATGTTAAACTACATAGTAATCAATACATGCAACAAATGCTGCAGCCACAGCACATACTCCATTATATAAGTTTTAAAATAGTGAAAATAAATGTTAGAGTGTCATGCTGTAGGCCTGCTTAGCAGAAAATCGGCGTATGTATATACTCTATTAAATCTGTCTCAGTCACACTAGTCTAAATGCAACACATTGTTAATGAATAAGCTGAGTCATTGACCGCTTAATATTTGCATTGAGTCTCATGTTTATATTTGTCCCATGGTAAATTGAAACCAATGGCTTAGATGTACTTCTCTCTCTCCTCTCCAGAGAGTCTCACTGGATCAGAGCCAATTTCCTTCAGGCTGACTGGAAGGTAATTAAGTGGCAGCAGACTGGGGCATGCTGTCTCAGGCACCCGTAAGAAATGATAATGGCAGGCGCACAGCTTCACCATTCAAAAAAACAAAAAAAAAAAAAAAACAATATGATGCACAGACACACACACACACACACACACACACACACACACACACACACACACACACACACACACACACACATATGCACACCCACAAATTCTTATGAGGCTTGGGTGCTGCTAACCAGTCAGGACTCACATTACAGGGAGCCCTACAGTAGACAATCCCACGATAACATCAGTTTGAGAGAGCCTCTATGACTGAAGGAAATCATGCACGGTTCTTTCCAGGCCTAGCAAAATATATATTTGAAAATGGCTTCAAACATTTTGCCCCAGCTGGGGTGCACATGATTTATCTTGCCAAATGAAAATATCACTTACAAGAGAAAATATAACAAGTGTTCCCTATGTTTTCTCAAGTGGTGGAAATGCAGCCTAGTCAGCTTTTAGCCGTGGCCCTTTCCTGTCATCCTGCAACTGCTATTCATTAATTTGTTCATATTTTGGGTTACCTTTACACACGGATATCAGTTCAAGATTTCAATGACAAATAACCTGGCTGCAATCATCAATCATCATCTGTTAGTTGTATGCTACAATGTAGGCTACAGGAGTTCCTTACAATACTTACAATAATAGTGCTAATAGAGCAAAAACATCACATTGTAGGCTCCATTGTGTTTAGGTCTATGAAATATGTGTGTCACATTTTTCATTATTCTTTCTATGATGGCTATTACAGTATTTAAAATGAGAATTTTGATCACCAAATGGTTCAAAGCGGACTAAAAAAAAAACAAAAAAAAAACAATAATATTTGTAGCCAAAAAAAAGTTTTGCAAAAGACACTATCATTTTTAATGTCCACAAGTAACAATTTCTCACATTAAACATGCATAAATGTTTTGACCAGTTGTGCAGTTTGTCTGAGGGTAAATTGACCCCACAATGTCAGTCAAAAGACACTTGTCAGGTTTCATTAGCCAGAATCCTGGACTACACTCATCATCAGAGGTGGCTCACAGCGGCAGATAACCTTGAAAGGACTCATTAGTGTCCACTCATCAACCTTGTAGTCCTCAGTCCAAGTCACCATGATATTTTTGTTATTTCTAATATAGTATGGTAGTGCCTATGTTTGCACTGCAAGAAATTGGTATAACTAAGGGCAAAGGGATCGTCTCTTACAGTGATGGACATTGTGATGGGTCAGCTCACCTAAATTTACCCATTTTTTTATTTTAAGAGCAGAAGTAACCCATCTTTTATGCTGACAGACTCTTAATATATATTCACAGCATACTTCATGTATCAAACTGATGCAACATATACAAGAACAAGAAAATAGTTTATAAATATATATATTTTTCAATGCATTGGTGGTTATTTGCCTTTCATTGATCACACTGGAGGTTATAGTTTATCCAGGCTCAAATCCCATCAGCTATCGTTTGACAACAGGTTTGCCTCTGGGGCCAGGGCCAGTAATTTGGGTTTTCCAGTGTGCTAATTTGCGTTTCCTAGTACAGCGACAGAATTTTTAGCTGCATCCATTAGCTCTATCACTCACTCTGTTGGTCTGTTGCTATGTAGGTCCACAAACATTTCCCCACCCCGTGGCGGCCACAGCTTTCGCTCCTGGAGGCTGAAATTTGGCACGGAGGTCAAGTGTGTTTGTGTACATGTCAACTGGCCAAAGGGGCATGGCAGTGTGAGTAGCCTTTCCTAAAAAGGCACATATATTCCCAATAGATTCAGACTTGCACAGAGTTTTGTCAAAAGTTGGTCATGAACCAAAGGACAGCTGATTATTAACTTCTCATGCCAGTTGACTAAAAGTGGGTGTGGCAGTGGCAAACAAAAACGGTCATAAGTTTGAAACAGATTCATGTAACACAGCAAAACTTTGGAAAAAAAACACACACATAGACAGCCATACACACACAAACACATACACAGAGCACAAACACATGCACACACCATTTTGCCACATCCGCTGTCATAACTCATGAACCAGTTGTTGGAGGCATCACTGGACTCAGCAAAGCTCCTTTTTCATTGGTGAAGGTTAGCGTATACTTTAATCCCACCCCTTTAATAACTCATGAACCATTTGTCATACAGACTTGAGGGAGTGCCCACCTGATTGCAACTACAACTTTCTACCTATGAGGCTGAAATTTGTCATGGAGGTCAATTGTTTGGTGAGGTTGTGTGTGTGTGTGTGTGAATGCTGATACACACTGATGCATGTGCTTATGTGGTGTGCAACTATTGCAGATCCACGCTTGTTTCCATTTTGGATGGCCATTTTGGCTTATTGGTATAGGTTAGGGTTAAGGTCAGCATTAGGCATTTTCTATTTCAATTTCAATTTCCGTCAAATGATTCTCCACACAATACACAGTATATATCAATACTTTTTGTAGATGTTTAGATCCAGATGACATTTCTGCCAATGCGTTCTGCCTCTTTTGCTCCTCACATGGACTTTTTACCTACTTATAACCACGCTGACTGCACATGGGAAGGACTCAGACAACAATGGAAAAAAGAAACCAGAACACTTCTGATAACAAAATCTTGGTCCTTGACTACACATTTTATATATGCACAATATATCTATATCTTTTTATCTGCTGTATGTATGATATCTATATCTTTCTAGCTGCATGTAGGTATGATATGCCTATAGATAGATAGATAGATAGATAGATAGATAGATAGATAGATAGATAGATGTGTACAGAGAGAGAGGATCTGTTTATAGAGGTTATAGCTTATCCATTATTTCATTTACCCCTCTATCACTATTTTCAGGCGCATGATAACAAATTAACCAGAGGCTGATGCGCTCACTCTGTGCTGTTTTCATCTCACAGTATCCCCGTGTGTTTTGTTGATTATTTGTTTCTCACTATGCTTCAGTGAGGTGATGCTCCCCTTGCCCGGTATCATGAGGGAAGCTATACCGCTTTGAAACAGCAGGGGCGCTGTGTGAATCAGCGGCTCGGCGTTACGAGGCGGTCACATGTCAACCAAGTGACGAGGGCAGAGGAGTAGGAAGTGGCAAAGGTTTCGCTTCTCCGGCAGCCCATGTCAACCTACTTCCATCCAAACATGGATTTCAACATAGGTGATCTTTGATTATGGCACATGACATAACCGGAGACAAGCGGTCGTTGTAGTTAATAAATGGATATATTGATGGTTACTGTTTGCGCAGTATTGCAAGCGTGTCCGCAGTGTCAAAGGAGGTTTACAACAGCTCCAACTTTGACATAACCCTTTCACATGCCCACATATATTGGCACAACCAGCGATGGTAGTAACATTGTAGCATGTTGCACCAAAGGTACCCGAGTAAAGCATTTATCAGCAGACTGATTGTTCTTCGTGTACAGTACTACAAACGACTTGTAACCATGTCGATACTGAAGCTGTCCGAAGAAAGCTCGAAGTCCTTGATAAGCAACAGCGAGTCGCAGATCGATGCGGACAGGAGTGGATCGGGTTTCAGTGAGACGGTGACGAGCAGCATGTGGGCTGGAGGGGACAGCTCCGGGAGACAGGTCACACAGGAAGAGCTGGACATCCACAGGGTCCACAGACAGGCGTGTGAGGTAAGACGCACAGCAGTGAGGGCAAAACCTGCCTCTGTCACACCATCCCGATAATCAAGTGACTACAAGTCCAAGCTGCAGTCATTATGTCGTGGATGAAACAACAGTGAAATTAAATGATGGCATCCCTCATTTTCCTGGGGGACGTGCTGGAGCCACTTCAAGGACCCCCGGAGGTCCCCAGACCTCACTTTAGGGGAAAATAGTCTCAATGAAAATAGTTATGGTGCTTCACGCTATAGCAGCCGGATCCATTTGTTAAATAAATAAATAAATAAATAAAAGCCCAGGTGTTCCCAAAGTGTGGTCCCTGACTCCCACGGGTCCCATCAGTATCAGCAAAATGAAAAATATTCTTTTTTTGTTGTTGTTTTGTTTTGTTTTTTTTCTTTGTTACTATTTGCCTGCTGCAATTTTATTCACAGAAAGTCAGTTTAGAGGGGGTTAGGGTTAGGGTTGGGGTTGGGGTGGGGGGCATTTAAGAATAACTATTTTGATACTAGGTTTCACACTGTCCACCGTTATATCTGTGACTACAATGTAAGGCTGAATGATACATCGTTATCATCTTGTTATCTAGACATGAACATGCTGGATATTAATATCTCAAAAGGCAATAATGTGGACAATATCAAATTTAGGGCTAGGGTTAGCCTACGACAGTGATTGGTCTGTTCTGATCAATAAAATACTTTGTGAAGTAACTGCATTTTCTACACCAAGAATGCTTAATTTTCACTATTGGTACATTTAAAATTTCAAATAATTGTGAACCAGTAGTCATATCATATATCATATCCCTATCAAGGTGTGGCAGTGGCATAAATATTGAAGTATGATATTTTGTCCACATTGTGTAGCCCTACTACATTGTTAATTCTTTTCTGAATCATCTAACAAGAAAACATTGTCTTTGATTTGGGTATGAATGTGGATCTCCTCGAAAGTGTCTAATTAGGATCTGGCCTCAGAAACAACACATGGGCTTGCCTGTTTGTAAATTGAACAAAATAGTAAGACTGCTGTTTTGCGACACCCCAGAGTTGTTACAATGTTGTACCTAAACAATGGACAGAAAAAGAAGAAAGGAAGACCTTTGTTTTTGTTTTTCCTGTCCCTTGTTTTGGTAGTGTTGAAATGCATTCAGTACACCAGTCCAATCTATATGTGACATAGGTATGATGTTTTCCACTTAGACATCATATTCACCAATTGTTACATGCCCATCCAGCAAACAAAGCCAGTGATGGCAGTGGTGAGTAGGTGTCATCCATAAATGCCTTTAGGGTGATCTGTTGTAAATATTGTGCTTCCGAGTGGGCATGAAGTTGAGGCAAGTTGGCCGCGATCTGCGAAGTGTAGTAGGCCCTGGGTGGGAAAAGCACAATACAGAGGGGGCCCAGCCTATGCCAGCTTCACTATGTGGCCCTGCGATGCCATGTGAAATGACAGGCCGTGTCACCAGAGAGCCTGGGGCCTTTTTCCCTTTGTGGCCTGTCAAAGCTCACCAGCTAGTGGGCTCTCATTTTGAAACAGACTGAGAGATGACATTTTCTAACTTCCAAAGGGATGGGAGAGGAGTTCAGTGGTTTTCACTTACACAAGGTGTTTGTGTGTCTGTGCAAGGTGAATACTTGGTCACAACAAAAGACTGACTGTGTGTGTATGTGTGTGTGTGTGTGTGTGTGTGTTTTAATCCTACAACTGTGCTGTACATCTGTTTCTATGCATAAAGCTCATCCATTTTCCTCCTCCTCTTGACCCAAAACAATCTGTTTTCTCTCTCTATAGGCTTGCGTTCAATGTTATGCAGGTATTTTTGTGTGCATGTGTCTGCGTGAGCACACTTGTGTATGAATATGCCTCTGTGTGTGGGTTCAACCTCCAGTGTACGTGTTTGTGTGTAATACTAATTGAATAATATCTATTTTATGTTCAGGCAAAGAAGCAGATGTATGTGGATCCATCCACTGGGTACAAGGTGTTCACAGAGTATGCCCACCTTCAGAGGGGGAAATGCTGTGGCAGCGCATGCAGACATGTGAGCTCTCTTCTGTTGTCTCATGATGTATTTTCTTCTTCACTTTATTCTGCTCTGCACTGCACCCTTCTTCTGCATCATTTTCGGTTGTAGCTTTTTAGTTTTGCTTTGTCTTGTCCAATCCCTTTTTTTCCTGTCCTGTCCTGGTCCAGCCGGTCCCGTTCTGTCCCGTCCTGCTCTCCTCTGATCTGTGCTGTCCTGTGCACGTCCCACTGTCCTCTTCTCTCAGTGACTAAAGCTAAACCTGTGTCTTCTCCACATGTAGCTCATTTAACCCTGTTTAATTATGTCGTTCTCTCCTCCAGTGTCCATATGGCCAAGTCAACGTGAAAGACCCTGCAATGAAGAAACTGTTTAATTCTTTATTTTATGTGTAGGCCTTGCCGTCACATGCAAAAGGTAAAATAAGCCTGTTTAGAATGGAACACACCACATGTAGCTTGTCTTTTGCCTGTCATTATTTTGGACTGCTTTGAGAGTCATTTTTTAGCAGCATACTAAATGATGAAATATGGAGTGGTGTCTGTGCAATACCTACCTCCTATGAATCACAACTATTCTCAGGATGATTTTCATTCTCACAACAAGATCGGGGAGGAGGGAGGAAGGTTTTTTTTTTTCTTTTTCTCACTACAACCATGTGTAGAACAGTGTCTTTTATCACATTTTTGTTTTCTTATATTTTCCTAATGTTTTACTGGAATGTCCAATGAAATGTCTCCAACCTCATTTTCTAAGAGTATTTAATATTTTGTGGTATTCCACTCCTCTGATGCATTTACAAGGGTTGTGGGAGTATGGAGATGAAAACTGAGTGTGTTTCAGATCTTTGCCCTCAAGATAAAGGGCATATAGGCGATAGTGAGTGTAGATAGTCAGATGGAGTCTTGTGCTCTTTTGCTTTGCATTTCTTGTTATTTTTTTCTCCCAAATGTACAACTGCATGAATATTAGCATCATTTACTACACTCCACGAGTGCTCGACTGAACTGTCTACCTTTGACTGAAGTGCTGTGCTGTTAAAAATAGGCAGAGGCCAAGGGTCAGTACTCACACTTGGCTGCGCTGCTTTTACACCACTTGATGGAATCAGGCTGTTAACAAACATGCCATGGACATCAACAGCCTTCCTCCCCACCGGACCCACAGCTCAGCCTCCTGGCAACACTTGGCTACAGCACAACTCCCTGCGGCTGCTCTCCGGAGCTGCAGCCTAATGAACTCCTGGGCCCTCTCATCCCAACACTGCAATAGATCTGCTCATGTTCACACGCATGCACATTCAGACACGCATGCGTACGCAGGCACTCCATCAGAACACCCTGTGGCTCCTAATAGGCCAATATAGAATAAAGGTTACACTAAACACTGCACTTTGTAGCCTACAGTGATAGTACAAGGTGGGGTCAAGCGCTCATATAGGACTACCTGTGCGTGCAAGACATGTTTGAGGGGAGGGGGGAGACGATGTGCGACTTGATTTGTGACTGCATGTGGGTAGGCAGCGCGATGCCTTCAGGCGTTGGCTCTGAACCTGCCACACACACTCGCCTGTCTCCGCTTGATTGGGCAAACAGCGTCGGGATGAGAGAATGTGTCTGCCGTGGAATTCTGTCGCAGCCGCCTACTGGCGCGGCCACAATTTTCCTCGGCAGGTGGGTCCCAAAGGCAAGTGCTTAGTGATCGGAGCAAAGCCCTGTGAGCGGCTACAAGGAGATTCATGATCCCAACAGTGCTGGGGAGGACAGGTTCTTGGGGACGCGTCGTCAGGCGGGATGAGAGGCGAATTTATTTGGTGTTATTCTGAACCGAGGCAGCGGAGCGTGCGGCAGCAACATTTCTACAGCGGGACGGTGAAGGTGTCACACTCATCAAGTACCTGGGCCCGCCTGCCTGCCGCGGCTCTGCGGGTTTTGCCTAGGGACTTGTCTGTCACATTAAAGTAGATGCATTGCCATTCAGGGCCTCGGCGGTCCCGCAGCCTGACCATGAAATAGGCCAACTTTCATGTCTGCCTCATCCCTCCACGTCTTCCCAATCCAGTGATGGCACAGTTTGAAATGTTTCTTTTTTTATTTTATTTTTTTTATTCATGTTCTAGCCTAGCAGTTGGTGACTGAGACACAAACAGCACAGCAATCCCTTAGACAGATTTATGGAGAAATTTCACTTGCAGAAGCATAGAATATCTATCCCTACCACAAAGGCCAATCATCATGTTATGGTATGTGTTTACCAGCAGTAAAGATTGGCTTGGAACACTTGTTTCGACTCTTACCTATATAAATAAATGATTGATTGAGCTATGCCAAGGAGTTACATGGTATGAAAGAATTCAGTGAATATGTATCTGGTAAAAAAAAATTTGATCCACTGTGTGATGTACTACATTCTCTTTCCTCTGCAATGGCCTATTTTTACAAAGACAAATGATTATTTTGATATTGTTAATAACTGTATAATTAATTCTTAGAAATGAAGCCTAATGTAATTGATTTCTTTGACAAGTTTGCATCAGTTTACAGTTGATGTTACTGGCATTAAGCTGCCTTATTCACAAGTGAATTCATTTTGTTGATTTTGGTTGTATTATGCAATGCTAGTGAAATGATGAAAAATGAAGAAATGATGAAAGCTCTGTTTATCTGTATAAGCAAATGCACTCTCTCTCTCTCTCTCTCTCTCTCACACACACACACACACACACACACATACACACACACAGTGTAGATTCCCTCAGTGCGGATGTGCTCCCAAGTTGCAACAGCCAACTGGACATGTGAGGTGTTTATTTCAGGCATTTTGGACTGAACATCTCTGACCTTCAGCTGAAGCATATGCTGTGCTGGAGCAGAGTGGCAGCTATATACCGTCTGCCTTTCTGCAGGACGATGGCACTAGCCGCAGAGAAAGAGAGAGCTGTCCAGTTTGGAACTGTGACCAGACAGGCTCCAGTCATAACCAGTTGACAGGCCGAGCAGCCCCCTAACACTCTGCACCCTCCCCCCCACACCTCCCCTACCCATCTCAAACAGGCACATGAACACACCAGCCCTGCGGCCAATGGCCCCAACCACAGTCAGTTACAGTGTCTCCATCACTGTTGGCCAGACCAGCCAGGAACTGACACAGGGTTGGCGGGGAAAAACTTGAGTGTCAGCCGTATGATGGCTGAAAGGAACATCAGTCTCAGCAATTGGCAAGGCACTGCTTTGTGTGTGTGTGTGTGTGTGTGTGTGTGTGTGTGTGTGTGTGTGTGTGTGTGTGTCTCTGTGTGTGTGTGTGTGTGTGTGTGTGTGCGTGTGTGCACGTTTCTTGATATTCAAGCAGCATCTGAGCAGCCCCTACATCAACGTCTGGTCGTTCTACACAGACAATGTCAGCTCGCCTCAGGGTAGCAGCCTCCACAGTGGTCAGATGGACAACCAGATCCCTGTGGTAGAATTAGTGATAAAAAACACACATGGCCACTGAGTGACAGTCAGTGCACCAGATTCCTTTGGACAGACAGGGCTGCAAATAGCACAGAGGAGCAGTCACTTTCTCCCCCAGACCTCAACTGGTGGTCAGGCTCATGCCAGGCCAGGTCGTGGCCGCCAGATGAGCCCCGATATGGGGAGAGTCAAGTGCACTCACAGGCACTTAAATACCCAAGGAGCATTTTTGCCTTTTTTTTTCTTCCCCAGCTTTACTTTCATGGAAATACAACTGCCCTTTACTCAGAGAAAAACGGATGTTATAACTTTTTGTCAGCTTTTATAGCGTCTAACATCCAGACACATCACACTATGTTCACTCCTGACTCCTTGTGAATAGATGAAATAGAAGAGACAACAGCAACAAAAGCATGCCTCTAAACCAATGTGTATACTTACAGAAGCTGCATTCTCCCATAATCTAGGTTTAAGGTTACATGGGGATGAAGAACATCCATCAATTATGTTTCCGTGTCCTTTCTAGTGTGGCCAGATATGGACTAATACTTGCATCGTTCCCCAGGAGGATACTAAGACTCCGTCCCCAGAGGATGGGGGGGACGGGGGTTGGAGGGGTTGGTGGTGTGCTGTTGGAGCTGTTCTGGAGGCAGGGAGGGGAGGCAGGCAGCAGTTGGTGTGCAGAGAGCAGAGGCTCAGGCTGGCTAGTTAAGAGCTCCTCTCTCCTATCCTCCATCTGCCAGGGACCGGGGCTGTGATTTGAGCTCCAGCAGAGCAGAGCAGGGAGGAGATCGAAGGAGGGGTGGATGGGAAGAGGAGGGGGTGAGGGTGGTGGTGGTGGTGGAGGGGGGTGTGGTTGGAAGAGACACAGAAAAGAGAGTGGAGGAGACAGGGAGTTGGAGGAGGAGAGGGGAAAAAGTGAGGGAGAAAGACCTGGAGAGAGAAAATAAGCAAGGAAATGAAAAACAGGATGCACAGAGATTGAGCTGCCTTGCACAACCTATTCATAGTTTTATTGTTCTGTATTATTTTTTATTTTTATTTAAGCATTATTATACACAAGAGTTATGTGTACCGGCAATAAAAGGGCAATGCCTTGGCTGTATTTCATCCCTGTATTTAACATTTGGAGAGACCCCCCCAATAATAATGAAGCCATGTCCGCTGTGTTTGTAAATATTTCCAGGATGTCTCACAATCCAGTAACCCACCCACCCAGGCTCATGTGACTGGGATGCAGCTTTTTACAGTGCTTCACTCCTCCCTCTCTCTCCCCCACACCCCCTTCCCTTCCCACTCCTCTCCTTCACTCTGTCAGTGTTTAGCCTGTGGTTCCCTGCACCACAGTGGATCCTGGGAGAGCCCCCCCACCCCACCCCATCACCACCACACTACCCCCAACCCCCCCATCCCACCGCCTCACGCCTCCCTCTTCCCTTCTCTCCCTTTTCTTCTCTCTCTCTCTGTCTTCAACTCATCGCCTCCTTCTCCTCCTCTCCTGCCTCTGCTCCTCTTCCGGGCCCTTGCTTTGGGGAGCGGGCGAGAGCTTCCTCCACGAAGACCGAGTGTCACTTGAGGTGACCCAGAAATGATAACTCCAGATGAACCCTGGATGTGTGGTAATCTACCACCATGCCCTACAGCAGAGATGGAGCCAGGCAGCCATGCAGGGGAGGCAGGGGAGGCAGGCGGGCGGGCGGGCAGGCAGGCATCCCCGGCTGGTGCTGCTGTGTCTGTGGTTCCGCCGCACGCTACACAGCCCGTCTGGGTATCACGCTCTGGAAACGCTGCGTGCGCGCTCCGTGTTGTGGTACACAGTGAAATGGATCTCTGTGCCGTTGCATTATTGATGAGATACATTGTGATGTCAACGGAGCGGAAGGAGCAGAGCAAAATGACTGTTAGCAGTGTGGCACATGATCATTTATGCAAGCAGCAGAGGTGTAATTAATTGTCACCCTTTGCTCCCAGCCTCAGTGCTCACTCACCCAATATTATATTCACTTGTTGTCAGTTGAAGTCGGTCCATGATTACTTCACTGAGGTTGGTGTGAAGACCGTGGTCTAATGCATCACGTCTTTTGGATGACCTCCCTCTGTTATGTTAACAGTAAATTTATTCAGCTGAGGAGACCATGCACTCAAAAAAATCATCACATTATAATCTGTTATTTTTGGTATTTTTAAGCTACTGTTGTTAAATTGCAGGATGTATATTATTTAGCCCCAGTCTCAGGTAAAGGACTGGCTAGTGTTGTGCATGAGACTGAATGAGATTTTCTATAAATCAACAAAAATGAAAATGGGACATTATAATATGAACCTTATTAATCCTGGCCATTTCTTTTAGCACTTAGAATGAGATATATGTAGAGATCAGACATGATAATAACGTTTTGCAATATTATGACACTATTTGACTATAAAACCCGGCATTGTTGGATGATTATATATGAATGCATTTCCAGCAACAAAATGTATTTATGATGTTTGTCCTACGAGGCCGCAATATGTGCGGAAATTCCATGTGTGAATGCCCACACTATTGCATTACATTAATATGGCGTTTCGTAAACTGGATTCTCCAGGTCAGAGGGAGACACACACACGTTACAGTTCAGGGGAAACGAAATATTGACCCAGTAATTTCATAATTGGGTCATTGTTGTTATTATTTGGAAATAAATTCAGCCTAACCAAAGGGGAAAAATTGGCTATATAGACCTCAGGTTGGGTTTGTGAATTTAAAAAATTGCTTAGAATTAGTACTAAATTAACCGCCAACATCTGCTCTGTGTTGACGAGGTTTAGATCAGTGACCATCGGTTGTCAAGTAAATGCAGTCATACCAACTTATCTTTAGCATGAATTGCATTTCAGCAAGGATTTTCGTTTCAACGCCTCGATTTTGGTTATTCTCTCCCTTTTTTGGATCGAAATCCAGATTAAAATAAGTGATCTGAAATTATTTATTTGAGCACCTTCATTACAAATATGATTTCTATTGAGTAGGCTCATTACATTTACAGTATCGAGTTTTGTTTGTTGTTTTTACAGACGTGTTTTGTAGTGCTGCTATCCTTGCCAGATTTGATGACTGATTTAGTTTGACTATGGACCTATCTAATGATTTATTCACACAAACCTCTGCTACCCAACCAGTGTAATTAGAGCTGTAGTGCTCATTTGATTTGCATCTCATCATCATACAGTAGGCTATGAATTCATATATGGGCGCTGAGATGGATGAATATACGTTTTGTGAGCAAAGGTTGTAAGGTTTATGTCAGTTTACCACCTTTTTTTTATTTGGGGAATAATTTATTCATCTTTATAAGCTGACAAAAAATTGCCATGACCTAAATTCATAAAATCATAGTAAATGGTTAAGTAATATAAAGATATGGCCTTTTGAGAGGAAAACACGAATTAACGCGTCTCTGAAAAAATGGCTGATTTTCATTTATGATTTTTTTCTTTTTCTTTTTCTTTCTTTCTTTCTTTCTTTCTTTCTTTCTTTCTTTTCTTTTTTTTTTTTTTTGGCTCTTTGACGAGCACCGACTCTATAGGTCATAGTTTTCACACCTTTTAATTTGCCAGTTCCAGCATACATGCTGAGTAGGCTATTGGCTCATGGGTTCCTATTTTCTGTGCATTGTGTGTGCTGTGGTGTAGTGACGGCTGTCTTGCCTATGGAGGGGAATATTTAAATGCCTTGTGTTTTAATTGACGCTCACTAGGACTATAGCAGAAACAAGGAACAGCCCCCATCTACCGGCAGCGGCTCCTCTGTCTCCTCTCCATAGTGCGCACAGTCCACAGCTCCTCACCCAGCACACTTTACTGGGATCTCACACAGATCACAGCCTCAGGTAAGATCATTTCTATATGTCTTAAAGGGGGGGAAATCGCGCCGATGAAGGCATTTAACAATGAGCGTTGGAGAAAAGATTGTAAAACAATGCGCGGCAGACTTGATGCGTAAGAAATACAGTGAAATAGGTAATATTCTCCTCTCTGGGATGAACAGAGATGTACGAGGAGTCTTAAAGCCCACCTAAACGGAGTCTACCCCTCTTTTATTTGTGGAATATTTGGCTATTTCCTCACCTTTTTACTCTGAACCGAATCTCAGTAATGAGAATTTTACAGCACTGTAAGCAAACTGGTGTCGGATATGATGGAATGGCTTTTAATGGGTAAAACATACATTAATGCTTTTCTGAAAGTAGAATTGGGTTTTGTTTTTATTTGTCGTTGCTGTGGCCTTATGGTGTTCGCCGAAGGTCATATTTTACCCACTTTTTTTTACAGTGAACATCACTGTAGATAACACGACAAATGAGATAATTCATGGGACAAAAGTCAGTAGCTGCTGAGGCATCCCAGACTCGCTATACGCCATTTTAAATGTGCTTATATAGTAATGGTGATAACATTATTATTATTATTATTATATTGGAACGTATTAAGGGTTTGAAATGAAGTATAGCATTGCATGAATAGGCAGTGGTTATTTGGTGTTTTCAATGCCTTTTGGCCAAACAAGTTCAAAAGAACCTCAATAACATCTCAATCACAAATCATAAATTAGGGCAAATCATTCTCAGTGACTAAACGAAAAATGACACAGCATCGCATTATATTATTTTATTTGATTTATTTCAAACCAGGAATGACATATTGGATAGCATTACACAGTCTGCTTATTTTTTAATGTATTTTAAGAAAACATTTTGAAAGAGAATGATTCACTCAGATTCAGCACAACGTTAAAAAATTATTTTGTTTTCTCTTAAGCATGAACTGGCTGACTGGCTTAGGGCTAATATCATTGCAGACGTTTTCTTTTTCTTTCATTCTTTTTCCCTTTTTTGTCAGAAATTGTCATGTTATGAAATTAGGTTATAAAAAAACAAACAAGGGACATGGATAAACAAGTAGCCTGTTAAGTCAGTTGCGGGCAAAATCCATCAAAATAAAACAAAACAAAACAAAAAACAGCAATGCAAAAGACATTTCCTCAATTCCTTGGTGTTCACTGACACATTGTTAAGCCGTCTTCAGTCAAGTGAAATGTCACTGCTGGAGGCAACGGGTCTGTGCAGTATCCTTTTCAACACTAACTGCATAATAGTTGGCTTAAAATAGTCAACTAGCATTTATTCGTTGTAATTATGGCCCATCTACTCCGTGAATAAGCCCAGTTTTTTTTTTTTAATGAACAATCAGATAATCGCTTTATTCAATTTCCGAGAAGGAACTACACACCGCTCAGATTAAATATCACACGGAGCTGAGTTGATCATCTCACTCAGGGTGTCTTTGTCCAGGTGAAATGAAATCCTTGTATCCCTTTTGTGTCCTTTTTGTCACTATGTGGCTGGTGGTGAGACACTGACAGAGCGCAAATTAACTTTATGCTTTTTGGAGCAGCTGCGGGTCCAGCCCGTCCAGGGTTCAAGCCTTGTCTGAGCGCTGTTATCAAGGGGATCCCAATTAAAGGCACAACTTCATGGGGGGACAAATGAAAATGTAACACGTCTTGAGATGAAGCATCCACACCTGCAAACCCCACTGAGCCTCGGTAAATCTATTAATGGGCCCCAAAGCCGAGCCTGTAGCTATTGTTTTATGGCACAAACTATTCATTAATCGATCTTGCAAGCAGAGACCAGCTCGCTGTTCGACTCTATGAGACTTATTAAGCTGCAAGAGTAGTGTTTGTTACCTTGAGCGTTTTCCATTTTGGTGTGTTGTCACCATGCAGGAATGTAGTGAACTGTAAAAACACCTCACTTCAGATTACCCACCTTTTATTTTGCGGAATCCAGTTTTTAAAAGCTTTTAAAAAGCATAAATCTTTATGGTCTAGGCTTTACTTTCATAGTCGTCTATACATCATATGTGGGCATACTGATTTAAGTTACGCTATCAAATAAAATTATATATCCTGTAAATTAATTTTTTGTTTAGTTTTTTTTTTCTTGTAATATTTTGCCCATTGACTGAAGGTCCTTTTTATTTACCACTAGCCTAAATACTTGTTTTCGCAAACAGGAAAAATGTAGCTCCGCTTTCTGCATGCATGTTGTCATCAAATCAACTCTTTTAAATACGCAATAGGGTAAATAGGATTTCGGCCCAATTCTATAGTGAAAAGACAAGCATGAACGCTCAAGAATGAGTAATTGGATGCAATTGTTTGTACAGTGCAGTTTAATAGAGACAACACAGATCTACCTCTAAAGAGAGAATGTTATTAAAAAGAAGAGGCTCCGTCGCCTCGTCAAATCCTCAAAAATAAAAGTATTTAGGCACCATTATGTTTGACCCTCAGATAAAAAAAAACACTTATCCTGTTTGAATAAAGAGGGTGTCAAATGGCAGCTGCACAGGGTGTAAATACAAGGTTAAAACATTATTTGTGTTCAAATTACCATGCTGTTGTATCCCAAAACCTATTCATATTCTATCAAATTGGTTAATGTAACCTGTCTCCTCCCTATAGCCTATCACTGATCACAGCCCCGCCCCAAACACTGCATGCGCGCGTGCACACACACACACACACACACACACACACACACACACACACACACACACACACACACACACATACACGCACGCACGCACACACACACACACACACACACACACACACACACACACACACACACACACACACACACACATTGCACCTGCAATTAAAAGGCATAAGTTTTATTTATATAATTTATAATTTCAATGATAAAACCTCATGCTCAATGAAACTTTCCTCAAAGTAGCCTACACTTCATGCAGGACAGATTTACTACTTTGTTTTTGGCTGTATCAATAAAATGCCAAGAGTTTTTTTCTTATTTCAAGATAACATGCAAGAAATTGTTTTGAAAATTAAATTTAAAAAAGTCTAGTATACCAGTCCTCATAGTTACACATGGGCTACTCTAAGTCCATATCAGTTTATGCAGCATATGACTAAATTCCACCGTCCTGTATTGTTAAGTATAAATGGGGGGAGAAAAGTAATGAAAATGTCAATACCATAAAGTAGTAGTCCTCCGCGCAGCCAGCACCGGGGGTTTTGAGGGAAGAGTGACAGCTCTTTGTTGGTGAATAGTGGCGAGAGAGAGAGAGAGAGAGAGAGAGAGAGAGAGAGAGAGAGAGAGAGAGAGAATGAGTGGGGGGGACTCCTCCTACCAAATTATTCAGACTGGGCAGGCTTTGCTCTCTTCACAAATAGGACACGATTCTCAAATCCAGGCAGTCCCAACCTGACCTCCAAGCACCAAGGAACCCCTGACTGGGAAATCGGGAGAGAGAAATAACCAAAAACAACAAAACTTTGTGTCATTTTTTTTTTCGCGAGTATACATACTGTAGCCCCCACCATCACCACCACACCACCACCACACCGGTTGTCGCATCATTTGGACTATTTTTTTTTTTTTTTTTCTGGAGAGACATTTGCGGAAAGAAGGAAAAGCTGTTGCAATCACCACCACCACCACTCCTCCTTGTCCCACCCATCATTCTTCCATCGAGTTGTAGTTTCTTCTTTTTTTCCTGTTGCCTTTGCACTCTTTGGCGAGGAGGCGATCTGAGTTTTTGGGGTTGTGTTGTGTTGTTTTGTGTGCCTCAGAGCCTCAGAGCCCATTTGGATGCACTGAGAGAGCGGGGCGCAGCGCCGCAGTACAGTATATGGAAGTTGTGGGCTGCAAGACAGAGGCAGGCAGTTGCACGTTGCGTCCAGGACCGGGAGCCATGCTTTTCCACGGGATCTCCGGGGATCACATCCAAGGGATCATGGAGGAGATGGAGAGAAGGTCGAAAACGGAGTCGCGCCTGGCCAAAGGCATGCAGCTCAACGGGAGAGAGTCGGTAAGAGTCAGATCGACTTGTGTTTTGAAGTATCAAACTGATGGTAACCTGCGTGACAATGGCACTATTAACGTGCAAGGAAATGTGCAGTTGTTTTCGGTTAAGTGGGCTACAGTGAGGGCCGAGATGAAATTTTATCAGGCTACATTTTGTGCCATTCTCATCAAATACCCTCTCGCTGCCAGACAACAGATATTCTAGACCAAATCATAACATACATAATCCATAATTAGCCAAAACTTGATTCACTTGCACAGGCCTACGCTAAACAGGCTATAATTTTGATTACAACAGCTGCAAACTTATCTACACAAGAAATAAATGCTAAAAACATATACAGCCTTCAGAAATGCATGGAATATAAGCCAACATATCTCTACACATATTTAAAACACATTGCCCTTTTCAACAAATTAATTACACCTCTCTTTATATTATTATTATTATTATTATTATTATTATTGTTATGCTGGTTGCTAATTTACCAAAATGTACAGGTCATTATTTTTTTTTTTTGTGACACAGTTTTATAAATAATTGTGCAGATAAATGTTTTATTATTATGATTCTTTTTACATTTACGCATGCAATTTTTTTTTTTTATTTATCACAGGGTCTATTTTTCTGCCTACACACAAGCGAGTACACTGCTTTTATTGTTTGGCTTGGATAAATGTAGGGCAATGGGAAATTTAAAAAAACAAACAAACAAAACAATACTTTAGGTTGGCAATTTTCTACATAGGCTTTTCCTTTTTTTCATACTAAGAAAAACGTTATTGAAATTCACATGTTACAGTAACTCACAAGAAAATAGAGGAAACAATAGAGTGAGTTTTAAGGGATTCAAAAAATAAATCATAAAAAATAAATGAGTGAATCCTCCCGGACACTCTATTTAAAATGTCCAGTTGTTCAGAAGGTCTGTGTTTATTTCAGATGAGCCTGTGGACGCACAAAGCCTCATATACACTTAAGAGTGAGTTTTAAAATTTTCTTCAAAGACCTTATGTTGAGTGTTGGACAGAAACAGCAACACTATTTTCTTTTATGTCAGGAAAGCTATTATAGCCTCATTGTTACTGTTGCATGATGTGAGTTTAACAAGATTTTCCCACCAGCCCTGCACAAGGAAAGTAGTTCGCATGATGTGTGTGTCTCTCTCTGCCGCCCACCTCCCAGACCATACCCTCCATGAGCCCGGAGAAGCCTGCTCTGTGTGCCGGCTGTGGGGGCAAGATTTCGGATAGATATTACCTCCTGGCCGTGGACAAACAGTGGCACCTGCGGTGTCTCAAATGCTGTGAATGTAAACTAGCGCTGGAGTCGGAGCTAACGTGTTTTGCAAAGGATGGGAGTATCTATTGCAAGGAGGATTACTACAGGTAAGAAAAATTAAGGTTAATCATTTCTCTAATTTGATCGTATAGACTAGAGAAGGAGGACATGAATCCCTGTCTCTCTCACACACACACACACACACACACACACACACATACACACACACACACACACACACACACACACACACACACACACACACACACACACACACACACACACACACACAGTGGACCAGCTACCTTGGAGAATGTATTTTAAACTCTTACTGGATCAAACGGCTAAATTGTGACAAACTTATCAAATATATTGTTGCAACGCCCACGTGCGCCCCAGTCCAACAGGATATTCTAGCACAGTCATGTAGGCGTTTACCTGAATATTTTAAGCCAAATACGCCTAAATCTTGTCAGAATAAAACAACATTTTGGAGAAAATGTTCTGCAAGGGCTCTGTGTGATCTAAATTAAGAAGATAGCCCATGAATGTGCAACTATTCTGTTATAGATCAGCTGTAACCCATTAGCTGCCCTCGCTCCGTGTGTAAACAGTGTAGTCTTGTTTCAGTCACACGCTCACAAAACAAGGACTCCACCGAAGCGCTCCTTATTTAAAAAAACAGCCAGTTTGTCTTACACTTTAGTCAAAAAATACCATAGTTAGCTTGCACTACAATAGTAAAATTACCGATTAAAATGCCGTTTTTGAATTATGACTCAGGTGTGTTAGTCCATACTGAGGGATATGGTTATAAACCATGTATGGTAAGCCTATAATTTGATTTAGAAAGCCTGTCTGGGGGGAAAAAAACGCTGTTGTAGGCCTGCAATTCACCCTTGACACTGTAACAAAAAGCTAGCACGTTGTATCTTTTGTCACTGTGTCATAAAGAGAAAAAAGATGCCGAGGCTCCTCGCTATAGGCCGAGGTCAGACATTTTACCTATAGCTGACTCACTCACTTACCGGCAGGAATTCCATGGGCTATAGCTTACTAGAGCTATATGGCATAATTGCAGAAATAAAACAGGTAATAGCATATTTTGTCACTACGGCAGTGCCCTTTACCTTGTGAGAACAGTGTCTTCTGGCCTATGGAAAATGCTGTTTCTCTGTTAAAGGCCAGATGTATTGGTCCAGAGTGTAAGGTAAATTAATAATGTATATATATATGTGGGAGCCTGTAGTGTTGAGCAACAGGGTTTGTGCTGAAGGAACAGCATTGTTTCTCATTGTTTACTGAACTTACCACAAACGTGCATGTGTCAAAAAGTTGGGCCTTGGAGCCCAGTGCCAAGCAGGTCTGTCTGTCTGGTGAGCTCGTTTGTGTCTTGGGCTCATTTCTTTGCGTTTTCCCACGCAGTCTTCATGTGTGAGGTGTTTTGACGGTTTGTCGTCCTTGTTCCAGAAGGTTCTCCGTGCAGAGGTGCGCGCGCTGCCACCTCGGGATATCCGCTTCGGAGATGGTGATGCGTGCGCGTGACTCCGTGTACCACCTGAGCTGTTTCACGTGCACCACGTGCAACAAGACGCTGACCACGGGCGACCACTTCGGCATGAAGGACAGTCTGGTGTACTGCCGGCTCCACTTCGAGACGCTGGTCCAGGGCCCGGACTACCACCCCCAGCTCAACTACGCCGAGCTGGCAGCGAAGGGCGGCGGCCTCACCCTACCGTACTTCAACGGCACCGGCACGGCCCAGAAGGGAAGGCCGCGCAAGAGGAAGAGCCCGGCCATGGGCATAGACATAGCCAGCTATAACACAGGTGAGAGAGCTTGTTGCTTCCAGCAGGGTTTCCCCAAACGGTGTCGTGACAGAGAAGTTTATCGGCCACATGTTAGACCACAGACGCCTTGATAAAACTGTTGTCCAGTGTGTGAACGTTTTGCGTCAGCCTGTGATTTCTGTGTAGAATGAAATTATAATTGCACTTAAAGGCCCAACAGTGGGGACAGTGACATAATGACTGACTAACTAACTAACCAAATAAGTAGCTAACTAACTAAATAAGTAAATAAATGCCATCATCACAGATTATCTCACTAAATTATCTTATAGGAGGGGAAATATTCGGGAAATTATTGCTCAGAGGGGACCCCCTGGAGATCACTCAGAGACCCCTGGTGGTCCCAGAACCTCAGTTTGGGAACCACTGTTGTAGTGTAGGCCACTCTATTTCTTTGGCACTTAAGCCCCCCTCGACTTTGCTAACCACAGCGTTGTTTTGTTTTGTTTTGTTTTGGTTTAGTTTTCAGATAAAGCATACAGTAGATTAAGTGACAGTTATATAAATATATGGATCAATAAAAAAAAAAAGTAATAGGCAAATAAGTGGGTTTACACTGTTCTTACCAGTTTTTTTCTGTACGCAAGAATAATTGAAGCTGATTTTTTAGTCCAGACAATTCCTCGAACAAGGACATTGTGCTCAATTTGCAAGCCTTTATATCTGAAATTAATACATCTGTCGGATATGCATATCGACATTGCGTGTACATAAGTGTGATAATTATATGCAATTTTTCCCCATGCGTCTTTTACGCCTGACAGTATACATCGACTTCTCACTTGGAATTGTAGCATGTGTTACAGGCTACGGAGAATAATCGAAATTTGCCCCCCCTGTCAATAAGCTCACCGACTTGTATAATTAAGACTAATATAGGTCAAAATAAAGATATAAGTGGCTTACAGGGGGTCTCTGTAATTTGGGAAGGTTGCGTAAAAAGCGCAGCCAATTAAACGTTTGACCATTAAACTGTTGGGATTTCCTTTCACTTTCGCTTAAAAAAATAGTCTTTGCAGGCTGTATTAATCTACTGTTAATTTTAGGTTCCATCCAAAATCTGGTATTGAAACACTGAATGTTATAACCCGACCCCCACCCCCCTGCAGCGTCCCCTTTTTGTTGTCGCTTTCTGCGAATTAGTGTGCGGTTGAGGAAGTTCGTCATTGTGCGCCAAGTTTTCTCTGTTCCTGGTGAATAGGGAGGAATAAGGGTAATCTGCGCGTTAATTGTTCTCCGTTAATTGAAGGTGACGTTGGAATCCCTGACCTCCAGCGCGCCGGTCAGCGCAGCTCTCATGCACTTCCAGCAGCCCGCTGCAGTGGGGCCTGCAGGAGGCTGAGGCCAGGGGCTGCTGCCGCAAGAAATAATAATAATACTTGACGGAGAGGTCCACGAACTGGCTTCTCAAAGGCCTGATAAACAGTTTGGTTTGTTGCCCTGACGCTTAATCCCTGGAGATAATTTAAATGATAAATGTAAAGATTGTCTCGGGAATATAAACTGGTATAGGCTAGTTAATTTGTAGAAATATGCAAAAGAAATATATCAGCAAAATGTCAAAATGTCATGCAGCTAAAACAGATAAAAAGTAATATCACAGAGTCCTTTAGTAATACAAAAGGAGATTAAAAAATGCCTTATAAACTGATTACTAAGTAGGCCTACACCAGCTATATTTTAAAGCCCAGTGGGAATATTAAACTGATAATTTATTTTCGTCAGTGATAGAATGACAGCCCCTCCAAATAATCTGACTCCAAATAAGTTAGAATAGAATAGAGCAGTAATTTATTTTTTCCCAAAAGGCTGTTTTTTCTGATTTTTTTTTTTTTTTACTCCATAATTTCACATTATGCAATTAGCGGTTTAAGCGAGATTTTGCATTTGTAATCACGTGAAACGTTCTCTCTTCTTTCTCTAATTATGTTATGAATTTGACACCATTCCTTCCATATTCAGGTTAGGTCAGGTCAGTATAAAACAAAAGTGTTTATATGAACAACTGACACATTGAGTCTTTATGTGCTCTGTTTCAGACTGCTCATTTCTTTATACTCAATTATCACAAACACACTCAGTCTTGTCACGGCGAATTTTTTAATTATAGGCTCGGTCTGTCTGAGTTAATATGTTACTGTGTAGATCAGGACATTTACATTCACGACAAATAGGATAAGGCTTTTTATTCTTGCTGAAAGTGAGGATATTATTGTTTATTTGTTTTCACTGGGGAAAGGTGTAGGTCTACTGTGGATTCCACACCACACAGCAAAGCCTGGTATTTGTGGATATAGAGACCCCTAGTGGGTAATATCCGAGTGAAACACAATCTAGAGAAAGCTGTGAACAGGAGAGCAGAGATGTAAATTGATATTATTCTAATTGTGCATATAGAAAATGGGTCTTTTCAATTCACACTAAATATTTTCACAAAACCCAGCATTCACACCTAAACATTTGCCATAACATAATGGACTAGAGAACATATTTTGTTTTTGTCTCTCTTAACTGCCTCGTGGAATTAAAATCCAAGTCAAAAGCTAAGACAAATGAATTTGCATTTAATTCTTGCATTTAAAACGGTGTCATCAGAATAGATCATGAACTCTTTATCAGTGAATAAGTAGTCTGCCTTATTAAAACTGATTCACAGTTTTCCTTGAGCCTGTTACTGTGAAAGTATTTGCACTGTTTCAGGCTTTGATGTAATTCGTCTGATATTATATCAAGCTATGGTTGATAGCTTGGAGAAGATGAATTTAATACAACGTCCCACCATATGTAATGTGAGAATCTTATTAATGCAAAATATGCTAATTATTTGCTGACTAGCTTTCCTCTGCATCTGCAGTAAATATACAGTCAGTGAGTAATGAGATCTTAAAAAAGGCAAGTTATACTGTGTATCACGTATTATTAAAAAAAAAAAAAAAAAGAAAAAGAAAAAGAAAAAACAATCAAAAACAAAGGATTATAGAATATGGGAGCTTTCAATTGTCACTTATGATTCTTGTTCTAAATTAAGGATTTAGTTTGATTACTATCATAGAAATCACCACATGCAACAGTTGTCATGTGCTAAATTAATGTGTAAGTATTAATTTGAATAGGTGTGATTTTCTTCCCCCCTCACATATATGATTACATAAATTTCAATTTATGCATATATGTAAATGTTCCAGATCACAACAGAGTAGATTTACACAACGACACATTTAATGCATTAAAACAAAACACTGACTCTAATTTATCCAGCAATATAACATTCACATTTTATTTAAAGCAGTTTTACATATGCAGTTATGAAGGGTCAGCTGAAAATTAGATTGCACCAGTCATGCATGCCATTATTTTAGTAGATGCGTTTTGGCATATCAACATATTTCAGCATAATACACTGAGTTATAGACAAATGTGGCCCATTAACCCTATTAGTCTATATAAACACAAGCAGAAATACAAGTCCCGGTCTATAACAAAAGCACATTATTTTTAGTTCACTTGAAAGTCACAGCTAACATTAAAACCACAGCAATTATAACATCCAGTGCATTGTAATGTCAATCCAGTCAATTCGATTAGTGTTCATAATGGGACTTATTGACATTATCTGGCAATATGCTACAAATACTTTGTAAAATTTTATTATTTACCATGGTGGCGTAACATAGAGCTCTTGCCATAGCTGGTCAATGGAAATGCATCGTACATTGTATGAATTTACACCCCCGTCCTTATCCTTGTAGTTGAAGTCCATAACTGTGCAACAGCTGTAATGTGAGACACTTAATTCTCTTCCTCCACCTTGGTCCACTGCAACAACTGCCAGTCAGAACAAGGCATTTTATGTACCCCATTTTTTTCTTAAAACTAGTGCAAAAATGAGTAAAGAAACTGGATTTCCAGTGCAAAACAACTTGTTTCAAGCGGTTTCTCGATTTGAGTGACATTATTCTCATACTGGTGGAGGCATCTGGGTCATTTCAAGTTAGATTTACTTCCCTCAAGACATTTTTTTTTTGACAGAATGACACTGAATTGGAAACAAGTGAAATTGTCTCTTTCCACCAGCAGCCTTTTGCACTCGTTTTAAGTGAAATACAATTTTAAGAACACTAGACTAAATTTTTTGCTACGGTGGACTTTTTTTTTTTTTTTTTTTTGCCGTTGTACCATTCAGAGTGTAAGCCATCCCCGTGTTCTGCCCTCTGCCCTCTCAGGCTGTAACGAGAATGACGCCGACCACTTGGACCGGGACCAGCAGGCCTACCCTCCATCGCAGAAGACCAAGCGCATGCGGACCTCCTTCAAGCACCATCAGCTGCGGACCATGAAATCCTACTTTGCCATCAACCACAACCCAGACGCCAAGGACTTAAAGCAGCTGGCCCAGAAAACAGGGCTCACTAAGAGAGTGTTACAGGTAAGCAGAGACTCATTCTCCTTACTGATCTGATCACCCCATGTCTGTGTGCCTCCCCCCTCCATTCCCCTCTCATTTTACACCAAATTTCTCATCTATTTATTTCTTTTTCGTTTGTTTGTTTCGTTGGTCCATTTAGCCATTAGTTGCATATCCAGGGGTTTTATATCTGAAACTTTGTAGAGTCTTAAAATGTTGTTTTTTTTCCAGAGGTTTGGAAAGGAAAGGAGAAAAATTGTTTTTTTTTTTTTTTTTTTTTTTGGTCTCCTGGAGTGTAGACAGTTTAGTTTTAACTGCAGCTTACTGTTGATATTATGGGCTATTTTACAAAGAGAGTGCACATGTACTTTTGATCTGTGGAAAAAAGATGAGGTGTATATTAATCAAACACCCACAGATTAATTTTTTTGAAAGGATAGGATTAATATTCTGATTTGCCATTGAAATCCACACTCTAGTATGTAGTGTGCAGGAGTTAACTGGCTCATTGTTATCTGCCCCTTAAGCTGGAAATAATGTGTGAGCATAGCCATATAAAGATTTACATACTTAAGGCAAGAGCAACTTGATGTAGTGATAACTGTGATATCTAGCTACATAAATTGCTGTATTTTCATAGAGAGAAATGATTTGATACTTTCTTTTAACAAAATTAATCCTACATAAACACAAAAAGTAAAAGCCACATTGGGATTGGTTTGCAGGTTTGGTTCCAAAACGCAAGAGCCAAATTCAGAAGGAACGTTTTGCGACAGGAGAATGGAGGTGTTGATAAGGCTGATGGCACCTCACTCCCTCCACCCTCGTCCGACAGTGGGGCCCTGACCCCCCCCTCCAGCGCGGCCACACTAACAGACCTGACAAACCCCTCTATCACTGTAGTGACCTCCGTCACCTCTAGTTTGGACAGCCATGATTCGGGGAGCCCTTCGCAAACTACCTTGACAAACCTTTTCTAACAGGCTATCTCTAGCAGACTCATTTTGGTTTATTTTTGGTTTATTTTATTTTATGTTTTTCTTTTGTTTTTCTTTCCTCAATTTACATTTTATTTTTTTAACTGACACCTTTAAAGCAACCAGAGAGAGAGAGAGCTCCTTGGGACAGAGAGTGCTGTACTGTATACACAAACAAGAACAACAAGAGCAAGAACAGCAGCGACCACATTAAAACACAAGGAAATCATTTTAATGTGTAGCATTTGCAACTGCTTGGCAGCCGTGTCTGTAGTCGACTTACAGTATGCAGAAATTGATTTTTGACGGGACATTTTGAAGTGGACGGCATTAGAAATTTGTAATGGATTCCACAGTTCATTGGAGAAAACCCAAAACTTGAATCTTATTTGGATAAGTAGACCATTTTACTTGATTTGACTTTCTTTGTACATCTGACTGAATTATTTTAAAATGAGCCCTTCCTAATTTATGGTTAATTGGTCAATTTTAAATAATATGACTATTTTACCCTAAGAAATCTGTATTTGTATGCACTATGTTCGGACTATCCAATTTAAAGATAATTGTTTTTTTTGTTTGTTTGTTTTTGATTTGTTTTTGTTCTTTTTTTTAAGTTCCTGTTTTGAGATAATTTGGAAAATCAACTTGTAGAATGTTCTGTAAAGGGTAAATCCAGAAAACAGGCTTTAATTATTTTCGAATGTTTCAGTCCTTGAGACTGAGTTGGATGGGATTGGACATTGGGATATTACA
The DNA here is from genome assembly GCF_902150065.1 of Myripristis murdjan. NCBI lineage: Eukaryota > Metazoa > Chordata > Actinopteri > Holocentriformes > Holocentridae > Myripristis > Myripristis murdjan. Next base: position 23,762,206 of record NC_043983.1, on the reverse strand, counting down.
CAAAGCTACATGTAAAACTTCTAAATTGCATTTTAAAAGAGCCTAACCATTACAAGTCATATGCCAGGTAGACGCTGAAGCCACAACACACATTTTTTGTCTTGATTCACACCTCTACTGTGATAAAGAGAAAGGAGCAAATCCCTCAATCTGTACAGTGGTAACTGTTCAACATGTAATGCAGTCACATTGATAGAAACTGTTTGATTATTGGAAAACAGCAAGAGAAATTTGGATTGGAGAGCAGTTTATGGGCACTGTTGTAATCGATTGTTTTCATGGCAGAGCACTTTTACAGATTTGTTGGCCTCATAGATTAACAATAGTCAAATGGATAAACACTATTGAAACATGTCCATACTGTAGAACCACAGTTAAACCCAATTGCACGGTGACAATATACTGCCCAGTGAAAAGTGCATTATTGTTATTATCATGTTGCTCAGGGTAACGATGTGATTTTAAAAGGGAAAAGGAGTCGGGGTGAAAAACGAAGTTGGTTGCAACGTTGCAGACTAGATTTGTAGAGCTGACATGAACATTCAAATGACCTCAGATAGGTGGAGTCGTAAGAGGCAGCCAGTGGGAAATCATTATCCATATGTTCTCCTTTTTGGCCATATTTATACTTTCTTTAATGACACTTGCCACTGAACAGACCAAAAACATGTTTCTTCTGGCTGAACGATAGAGAGAGGACGAAAGAGAGAGCAAATCTTCAATGGGGTTGATACATTTCATTGTGAGCGTCACAATTTGTTCTATTGTAGAACAAAGCGGTACTCTAGATCTACTTGATGAAGTAGATGCCTAACTCAGTTCTACTATGTGCCTTATGCTATAACTTGGGAGAAAGTTTGTGAAATTCAGGATATATGTGTTCTTTGTTAACTGATTCACATCCTTTTGACGCCTCACTAGTTTTGTACTGTTTTGCATCTTATTTCTGAAGATCTTTTTATGGTGTATCCTGTTTAAAAGGGGGCAGCGATGTCATAGAAAGCATTTGTGCACTCTTTCAGATATAGTTGGGTAATCCAAGAACCTTATATATTGATCTTCGTGTTAATAGTTGAGTACAGTAAGTGTTCTATCAAGATTGTCCATGTTTCCCTGTTTCTTGATAAAGATGGTGTATAGAAACTATTTCCCCTTAAATATTTATGGACCAAACGGTTGTTATATATCTTATTAAATTTGTGTGAATAAAACTACTTTGCTTTAAATGGGTTTTATTTTTCATTACACTTGCCATTTTTATGTTCTTCCTTAAATACAATTTTCTTTTTATCACATCAACAAATGAGAAAGCATTCAGTTATTAATGACCAGTTAAACGTCGTTCCCCATTTCTGCTTCCATTTTTAATTTCTATTTCCTATTTTATGATGTTTATAGTTTTTAACGTAATGCCCCATGGATTTGCATCTAAACCCTGCAGTCAAAAATATGAAATTGCTTTTTAATGCATGACCATGGCTTTAAAATTTAAATCAAAGGAATGCTGCAAAGCATACATTGATATATATATTTACATATATATATTTATGCATAACATATTGGTAGACCTAAAGTGAAATAAGAGTAAATGCAGACCCCGTAAAGCCAGGTTGCTCTGTAGTTAATATATTCTTACTCTATCATTTCTTTCAGGGAGAACAAATCTTGGGGCATTACAGCCATACATCCCGACGTTTGAAAATTCCCTAAAGTATTAACAGAAGGGGAAAACTTTGATGGGAATTCCTCACCATTGAAGACAAAGACAATATTAGGATAAGATGATAGCATATTGAGAACAAATAAACAACCAACATAAAACCTGTTTCAGTTGCAAATGTACAACAGATGATTTTTTTTAAAAAAAACAAAAGTTTGTCCTGAATGTTTGAATCCATCAGCGGAGGAGACCCCACAATGTATGATATTTCTGATATCATTGTGATAAAAAAAAAAAAAAAGCCTGACATTGCTGTCTGTATTGGAATGGCAAATCCACAAAATGAAAATAAAGTTGTATTGTAACATAGTAAAAAAAAAAAAAAACTCTCACAGCAGGGCACAGGATGTGATTAAAAGACAACAGGCATCCAACATGACAAGAGTGATACAGACTGACTGGTACGGACACTTTCACACACTCACTCACACACACACACACGCAAATACACACACACACACACACACACACACACACACACACACTACCTTCCCACTACCTTTCTCCCACCTAAGTATAGTATTTACAATATCTACATTCTCCCACTCCCTGCTCTCCACCATACACACACACACACACACACAAACACACACACACACACACACGCTGCTGCCCCCACGCATCCCACCTCAGAATCAGCTTGCTATATAGAAGTTTTCTTTTGTCACAAATGTCATTTCGTAAACACATGGCCTCCTTGAAACTCGGCAGCAGGATGCCCATCAAATATGATGAGTGTATGAAGAGGACTGCAGAGCTGGAGCTTTGCCATCTGGCTGTGCCGAGGGAAGGAAGTGAAAAAAAAAAAAGAGATTAGATAAAGAAGAGATTCTCATTTTGCATGCACCTCATCATCTTGTTAACATTTTCCTTGAGATGTATATTATTTCCTTTGATGCATTGTATGATTCATTGTCAGCTGCAAAATAAAGCATATGAAAATTATGTCCTTGATGCCCGTATACCTCACAGGAGAAAAAAACAAACAAAACAAATGTCACTGTGAGGACATGATAGTAATGCTTCAAGCTTATTTGTTCTTGACATTCAGCTTACTGCAGAGGGTAAAGACAATAAGGTTATTGGTTTCTCCTTTCATTATTGTGGATATTCTTGGACGCGCTGACTCCAGTGCAGGCAGAACATTCCTGAGCATATGGCTAATACACCTAAGGTTGCTGCTCATGGCAATAGATCACAATAATACATCTGCCATTCTTACCATTGAATGAGAAGGCGATGGAAACATATAGTCGTACATACAGACACATTTAGTGCTTTTTGTTTTGGGAATAAACGGTTTAAAAAAAGCCACACAGCAGTTAATCTACAAGTTTAAGTGACATTTTGTCCTCAGTGTGCACTTGTACCACGTAGACAAATGGATGGATAATGTAATATACTGCCAGCATCATGAAATGAGTAAAAACATGATTGCTTTAGTTAGTTGTTTGGCAGTGTTCTGTGTTATTGCTGTCCAAGTATGAATGCTGAGTAGCTATGCCATTTAAAAAAAGGTGAGTTGGAGAGAGAAAGAGAGAGAGAGAGAGAGAGAGAGAGAGAGGAGCCACACGGGGACCAGTAAACAGGCTGGTGTTGAATTCCAACAATGTGGGAAACAGCAAACACTTCAGTCAGTCCAAGAGGAAACCTCAGTCGCTGGGGTGCCTGTGCACTGTGGCAGCGGGGCTGTGTTCCCCAGGCCTGACGGGAGGACGGTGGGCGGGTTGACACCACCGAGCTACAGGAAGCAGGGCTGGAGCAGAAACACAAACAAACACAGTCAGCCCCTGCTCCATTTTGGAAGCTGGAGGATGAAAATTCTGGACAACATCAGTGCCCCATGCTGACAAGAATTTCAGGGGTGTGCTGTCGGTGACTGGAATGTATCTTATCAGAACATTTTCCGTGTGTGTGTGTGTGTGTGTGTGTGTGTGTGTGTGTGTGTGTGTATTTGTGGAGGTGTGTGAGAGAAATGCATGATCAACCAGCTTGTTATCACCGGGATTGCTGCACCCCTCCATGAAATCCAGCTGATATTATAATCAGTTTACTTTGGCATTAATCTAAGTTAAAAAAAAAAAAAAAAAAAAAAAAAAAAAAAAAAAAAGCGAAAATGTCTGCAGACACCTCAACAGGTAAGAGAGCAGGAATCTTTCACTCACTGAAATCCATCTCCTGCAACACCTTCAGCTCTTCCTCCTCGTCTTATGACAGTCTCTGTTACTGTGACTGCACAAAGTTATTTTTAACACACCTTGGTTATTCAGGTATTTGTTAAAATTGCAGTTTAAAAGAAAAAAAATGATATGCATGTACTTTTCAGCACCAGCTAAAGAAACAGCACAATGTAACATGGCTGGTAATTGGAAGAAAAAAATAAATGCCATGAGGGAAGACTGACCAAGAATTTTAAACGTGAGTCATAAGACACAGCCAGTTTAACAAAGGTAAACACACACATTCACCCACACATGGAGTCAGTGCTCTATTTCCAACTCTGTTTCCATCCACTGAATTAAATTAGAATCACACTGGATACAAATATGACCGAGCCTCAATGACATTTAAGGGCACAAACGGCATCATAATCTTCTCTGCGGAATACAGCTACCAATTACAGCAGAAGTTACAATTTTCTTAGCGATTTGGCCCATTTTGGGATAGGCTTCCCAATCTAATCAGTAGCAGGAAGTTTGTGAAACTGACCGTGACTGCCAATTACGAGCACCATCAGTTTGCAAACATTCCCCAAACCTGTGATATGTGCAACTCAAAGCCTGCCTGAAAAAACTTGTCCACATAAAGGTCAAATAAACAGCATGTTTCACAGATAACCACTTCACTCTGCTCTTCATTGACAAAATAAATATATATATATAAATAAATAAAAAATGCACATCACTGGTGTGAGGGTTACTGGGAGAAATCTCAAGCGTCAGTAAATCATTCTGACATCATGCAAGTGTGTGTGCACAGACATACATGTATTGCTTCTATTGCTCCCTGACAGCTGCAGCAACCAAATCAGCAGTACAGTCATGTTAAGCAGTGTCCAGGCCTTTGTATGCATCACAGCCATTCACAACGTGCAATGGGCTGTACGTGCTGAAGTGAAGCAGCGTGCAGAACACAGTGTGGGAGAATATTTTCAGGATACCACAAAGCCAGGTTGTACTCAGTGTAATTGTTAACACCTGTAATCTGTAGTAACTCATTATAATACACGGACACTGAGTGATCGGCAAACAGCAAACTCCAGGGAATGCTGTTTCACACACACACACACACACACACACACACAGTCACACAGTCACACACATATATTACCACACATTATACACACAGTGACAGGCGACAGGGTCGAAACAAAGTATGGAATGATCACTGGGGCATAGGTCACACCTGCAGTTTGCATGTTGCTCGGATAGTGTTGTATTTATTGTCACTTCTTGTGTGTGCGTGTGTGCAAGTGTGTGTGTGTGAGATATTGCGCCGGTTATGCCTCAGTTCCCTCTTCTCATTGCTAGGCGTCTATTTAACCTCACCTTGCACACCAACTGCCCTACTAACATAAATACACACAGGCGCCAAGACACACACAAACACAGAAACACACAGGCAGATGTCAGCGGGGTGACGACCTGGATGAGACACTGCTCAACCACACATCCCATAGTGGTGTGTGTGTGTGTGTGTGTGTGTGTGTGCGTGTGAGGGCTGCCCTGCTGGTTGATGCAGAACAGGTGGAGAGATCCACTGTGCCTGGTGTTTGCCAAGAGGCGGGAGCCACACACACAAATACATTTGCACACATACATGTACTCTCTGTCTCTCTGTCTCTCTCTCTCTCTCTCTTAAACACACACACACACACACACACACACTCGTACACATGCCACCTATTAAAAACCACTTTCTATAGAGTGATCTAGGCAGAAACAATATGTCTGTTTTGTCCTTCACATTATCACACACTATCTCTCCTGTGCCTCATTTGCGCAGTGCTCTTCACACACCATAAATCCTTTATTCCTCTGTTGTGTTGTTATTCCGTATTTACACGCGTTCGTTATGTGACGGCTCACATCAAGACAACCTTGAAAACGCTGCGATCAAGGCCGATAACTATGGGCTGCAATTACACTTTGAAGACAAAACCACATTAATTAGCAAATAAAATGGAGATGCAACGAATAGCACGCACGCTGCCTCCAAGTTCGCCTGGGTTTATGGGAGAGATAACATTTCATACATATTTCCATCCATAATCCCTCTCTCTTTTCCTCTGATAGCTGTGTTCTGTGAGGTACATAAACAGGAAGCTCGTCTGCATTGATACGGCATGCTTCAGTGTGTGACAGGTCATCTTTGTACTGGTGGAGTGTAACCTCTCAGTTCTTGCTAAACCTTCAGGATGCACGCAGCTCCTCTCCCCTCCATCTGCTGGGCTCTGTGAAGTCTGCACCCGATCACAGGAGCTTTGACTGCAGCTTCTGTCTCTACCACATTGCAGTCATACCTAACCCCTGAGCCAGATCAACACCAGAGAAAAAAAAAAAAAAAAAAAAACAAGACATGAGTGAAAACATCAACATTTTTTCCCCCTTCTTTTTAACTGTTTAATGTGTGCTTTCAGCCCCAAGGTGTGAAATTTCTGCATATTTAGATGTGAAAAGCTCAGGTAGAATTACACTGAAATGTGCATGCTGAAGAAAATAAATTGTCAGGCCAAACAAAAGCGGAAAATTGTGCATGTGATCTAAGAATATCACAGTTCTCAGTGACACGGTGTTTTACTAAAAATGATCTGGAATGAGGGCTTTCTCTCCGTGTGCAACTAAAATTTGTTATTTCCAGACCCTCTCTCATAGCAATAATACCGTTGAGCAAAAGATGATAGCTGCAATATTCTTGTAATTTAAACTCTATTTTTGATAACTTAGGAAATATCCTGCTGTTTTAGATATATTCACTTAACAAAGAGGCTTAAAATATGGGGAAAAAAAGTGTTGTAACGCATCAGAATGACATGTCACATTTACAGTGAGATGTGTACATCTTTTCCATAAATCCAGCAATAAGTGTCTTCATTTCTCACAGAGGAAAAACCTCTTCCATCCTGGTTACCTGCCAGCTACACCTGAAAGTTTGAAAGGGAAGAAAGAAAAATAGAAGACGATATTCTCTTCATGCTAAAAAAAAAAAAGAAAAAATCAGCAAAAAAAAAAAAAAGAGGAAATCCTCGCAGTTAAATAAACAATATCAGCAAAAAGAACAAAAAAAGTTTGCCATTGGTTTAAAGTGCCAGATCAGTATAGAGAGCCACTTTTAGAACAATGGAAATTCAACACGATTATTAAACAGTTTTCTACCAAACAGGCGTGGAGGCATGCGTGTTGAACTAGAGGATCTCTGGGTGCAGCTCCCCTCGCAGACTGATGCATTACTTTTCATCCATCCATCTAATTATTCCCTCAGAAACCTGAAATTTGAAGATACAAAAGACCGTCCCTATCTGTCACTGAGCGCCATTGATCTTATTGAAAGAAAATGTGGGTGTAGAGGAAACCCAATATAACTCATGCCATTAAATTCCACACAGCATTATTCACATACAGAATTGACAGATTTCTGTGAGACGTTTCTTTTAATCTTCAACTGTTGTTGAAGAAAAAGGGAAAAAAAAACCCTACACTCCAGGCATCTCTCCCTTTTCCATATTTGCAGTGAGGTTAACAAAAAAGACTATTGAAGTAGGGAGAAAAAAACATTCCCCCACCTAACTTGTTGATTATTAACAATGGGGATGGGAAGACAGATGTGTTTCCTCTGTATCAGCACTGTTTGAATTGTCAGTCTGAAATCAGCATTGAAGCTTTTATCAAAGCAAAGCAAGCTGATCAATTCCAGATGCTCTCATTGTCCATGCGAGTCAATCTGCAATACCATTTTTTCAATAAATTCTCATGATATTCCCAATTACGGGCTGTGTGTGTCATGGGATGTGTGTGTGTATTTTGCATGTGTGTGATGATAGCAAGCGAGAAATTGTGTGCCTGTGTGTGTGTGTCTGACTGTCTGTGTTTAAGAGAATGGATATTAAGTGTAGTCTCGCTGTGTCTTTCTCTCTCGCACACACACGAACACACACATACAATTCATTAGGCCTATACTGAGCCATGTTAGCATGATCTCTTTGTTTTAAACTAAATCCATTTGGGCCTTTTCGCTCAATTCAACAGGCTATTTCATTCTGTAAACACAACCCAGTTAGACATACACAACATTGTCATTACAAGAATATTACATGAGAGAGAGAGAGAGAGAGAGAGAGAGAGATGCAGGATATTTGGATATTTACCTGCTTTTGATTAGGTTAGCCATAATTATTAACCCTCGTATTATCATTGGGGCCAGTTTCACCCCATTCAATAAGATCTTTTTCTTCATATTTCATGACTGTTCCTAATTTAACGGGGACAAGTGGGTAAACATGAAATAAACACAACTCAATGTGCTGGACACATCACTGTTTCTTTGGGTTCTCTTCTTTTTTTAGCTGTATAAAACATAACAAATATCAATGTCTCACAAATATCCAAGTTATTCTGGATGACACTGAGGAACTATAATCCTCAAACAAACAAACAAACAAACAAACAAAACTTCTCTCTGCTTTAGGACTCCAACCTCTCATAGCCATACCTGTATCAGTGTGAGAACCAGTGATAGTTCATATGACATTCAAAGGGAAAAAAAAATATAATGCTCACAGTAACTTGGACGCACAAGGGAGGGTGAACAGGATAGGCTGTTTTATTTAAAGGACTATTTAGGTAATTTTAGGTATTTTAGGTAGGTCAACAAGACACATAAAGTAGCTGAAACATAAATTTGAGGAATATATATTTTTTTTTATCATAATCATTTGGTTTAAATTACTTGACCCCCCCAAAAATGTTGGTAAATGTAAAAGTAACATGAGAGTTAAAAACAAGTAAGAAGATGTGGGCTTGAGTTGCTCTGTTGAATCTCGCGGTATTTGACAGCTCCCCTCCACTCTTTGACACTTGCCCCTCCCCTCCGCTCCGGGAATGCTGGGTTGTTTACATTACTGGCACACGGGTCAGGAGAGCTGGCGAGGGGGGGCCTAGTGGAGACTCTCTGAAACACGTAGCCTACTCATCCCAGCGCTTTCCACAACACTGCTCCTCTCCACAAAACTTTTACTGCTTAGGCAAGAGTGCCACGCAAGACGAGAGGCCCACGGAGAGCACTTTTTTCTTTTTGGGGGGACCGACCTTGGAAAGAAAGGGAAAGTCAAAGCAAAGACAACCGCCATCACTATCAGGAGAAAGTCTCAACGTGAAGAAGGGAATAGCTTAGCAACAAGAGTCCCACTTCCTGGTAAGAACTCAAGACAGCTTTAGCTTTAGCTTTCAGGCAAATTATGAAATGAACCGCGGCTTGGGCGGCTAGTGACCCCCCACCGCGCCGTCACCCGTGTCATTTTGGCTTTGGCGAAGGAGTGACAAACTGTTAAAGCGCAAAACAATCACGACAATGCAGAGATTTCTTGGCAGCTGGTTGAAAACAAAGTTTCTGCCAAGTTTCGCTCGCTAGCTTAGCCTCCGTGTTAGCCCAGCAGCATACCGGCTAACGTTAACTCCGGCTAACTTTCACCCCAGCACAAATTAGCCGGTGTCATTTTTAATGCAACTTAATAATAACAACACTGTATAATTACACTATTAGAAAACATGTCTATTTTTAGTTTTCTGTGCCTTGTTGCAAAAGCCTGTCAACGGTTGGTGTTGTCAAGCTCGTAGAAAAGTAACACGAGCTAGCTAAAGAAGTTAGTTTGCTAACTTTATTTACTGATGACATGAAGTTAATAAGCAGTGTGGCAGCTGGTGACTGCAATAACACGTTACATTTGCTACTGTGATACTGTTATCATTGGCTATTTCCCCATAATGCGACATCTTGATAGTCGACATACACTGCAAAGATCCTTAATTCTTTGTTTTTTCTGCTAATACCGTTTTTCTATAATGTTACGCTCTTGTGGACGTGTGTATGTCTGTAGGCCTGTGTGTTTGAAGTGTAAGTTACACAGCAATGAAATATATAATTTTTTACACTTCACAGTAAACATCCACTGCAGCCCAGAGTGCCTCAGTCACGACTGGGAAGTGGATTTCCCAACAAACAGGATAGATTTGGGTTAGCTGCCTTAGATGCTGATAATTGCGCTTTATAAGCACTTGTGACCTTGAAGCCTCATTGACTAGTTTCTATTCTCATTTTTCTTTTGGCACAGACATTATCTGATACTTCTTTCAACCATGCAATCAAAGTGGTTATTCTATCCTAGCATTGGGATAACTTTGGCTGAGGTGTTGATTTCAACAGTCTGTTTTCACATCATTTCACAATGTGTGAGTCATTGCATTTGTAAAAGACAAGTAATGTTAGCTGTCAAGAGGACACATCCAAATTAAGGACAGATGTCCTATTGAGAAATGGCTATTCATTTCAGGTTGCTGGAACATTTTTATGGCAATACCTTGAAATTCAAAGCGCACCCCATGGTTATGTCCAGACTTGACTGGACTGCTGTTGCAGTGGCTCATCACATATAGAGTATGATAACAGTAGGTTGTAGTGCTCAGCCTTCCTGGGCCTAAATGTTTTTGGGGCACACATAGGTCGAAAACGGTGATGTCATGCCATGTTGCCGTTGCTGTCGCTGTCTCTCACAGCCAAATATTTCAGGCGTCATTCTATCACATTTGGCTAGACTGCAGAGGGATGATTCAGACGAGAGTGAGTGGGAACCGACATACCTTGTTGACCTAATTATTACTCACTTCTCTGTTGCCACATTCGATCATCGTCAAAGACAACAGGCTTGAGTCTGCCAGCATCATCAGGTGATGGAGATGAACACCGGCTGGCTCTGTGAAGTTGACTATCAAGGAGTGTGTCATGAACCTGATGATCAGCAAATGGCTGCCAAATGTTTGCATCAAACAGGGTTGAGAAGCGTCAATCTCTGTGGTGGTGAGGGATTTCTGCCAGTATGCCTTGCTTTTAATTTTTGCTGATGAGCGGTGTAGTGTTTTTGACAGGCTTTGGCATTTTTTGCCTTGCACTATTGTTTAGTTGCAAAAAAGAGCTATCTATAAAGTGGGTATAGCTGTGGAATTAGGTGTGCTTGGCCTTTTGAATGACAACTTCTTAAAATAGATGCAAGCACATATAATGGGAAAAGTGATGATTTCAATGATGATTTCAGTGTTCCCATTTCATAAGTTATTTTACTTGATGAAATATTGGAGGATGCAATGCTGATGCAACTAGAGTATTTCATGAGAAAAAGGAAGGCACTCGCCACAAAATTTGAAGTAAATATGCAATATACCTCTAAAGTTTTTAAATTAGGCTTTTGCTTATATAATATGGATTAAATGAAGGTTTAATCCCCTACATCTCTTCTGTCAGTGCAGCTGTATTAATGGTAATCTGACTTTCTTGTACAAAGGCATTCAGTAATAATACCGGTAACCTCAGTCATTGGTGTGGAGATTTTGGCTGCACCCAAATTGTGCAAGCTGTGATTTAGCGCAGTGGAATTTACAAAATCCCTCTATCCTGTGAGAGTTTCCTGTTTTAGCCCTGGAGCTGGCCGCTATACTGGATTAGAGATCAGATGAGACATTTGTCATCTGACCACTTTAACAGTCATCTTGCCTTGGGGTTTTCACAAAGAACAAAAAATGTTGACTCCGTTTTTTTCACTCACAAAGCATATTTGACGGAAGATGCTCCCTGAGGGCATTTTTGAGCTACATTAAACACTGTCTTTTGCATGATGTCAAAGATCTTGGCCTAGTATTCTACAGAAATGGTGCAGACAAAGGTAGCAGATAAGCAGATGCTTAGGATGCAGGCTCAGTGAGTGTTAATGTGTTTCAATAACATGTTAGATTACCAAAATAAGAAAAAACAAAATACAGGTTAGATGACTACCCAAGAAATATTCAGAATCAAGTTTTTCTTTCTAGGCTCAATTTTGTTTAGAGTTTACAGTAAGGTCTTTGGCAATGAGAGTGGGCTGTCTAAGCTCCCTCTTATAATCCCCTTAAACAGCCAGCCTGTCAGTATTTTTTCATATCCACCTCCTTTCTATTTTATGAAGGGTCACTCATGTTTCAAGGATTCAAATATCCGTGGACGATGCCTTGCGGCTTCCTATGTCACGTGAAAGTTCTCAATTTCACTGAGGCATTGATCCTTTTCCTCATCGGGCTCTGCTGTGCTCTGAGGGGAAACAGACTACAAAGACATGCAAACACAAAAATTACTGACCTGCAACTCCTTTTCAAGTTTATCAAGTGCTTTAGGTGCTCCTGGGTCAGCTTATGCCATGCCACACAATATCAGCTGTTTACTTCACTGTGAAGGCTGTTGGAAAAAAGGTTCTATTCATTTTTCTTTTTTTCCCCGACCATAGTCTTGTTTTATGCTACCCCATGTGTGAAATACTAGTGCATATCAAGCAGCTCTAATTATTTGTAATGATTTTTTGAGTAATAAAGCAATTGGAGTAATCACATTATTGATGAAAATATTTAAATACACGAATAAGAGAGAATGCGGGTTTTTTTTAAATTTTTTTTTTTTTTTTTACAGAAAAATTTGTTTTTTAGTCTCTACGCCTGGGCTTAATTAAGATTATGTGAAGACAAAGTGAGAATTTATTATGCAGTGATAAATGGATCAACAGCTTCATTAGTTCTGTATTTCCAAATACACATTTGCTTAAGGCTAGGTCTACCTACACAATACTTTTTTTTTTTAATGCAAACAAATGTCTGAAATTTCTAGATATAAGCATTTTCTTATGATGTTGACAGGAATAGTGTTGTATGATACTAAATTAGCTGGAGTCATGAGACTTCAGTTGACTTGAGAATCTTTGTAATAAGGGTGTTATGCTTACTGTCTCATTTTAGTACGCAGATAATATACTGATAATTTTCATGCCCTCGTATTTGAGACTCAATATTTCACCAAATTTTACTGTCAGTGGTTGATGGCCCAGATAAAGAGCAACTTATTTTATTCTGTGCCTCCAAGATTACAGTCTGTGCTGTCAGTTTTGCTGTTGAAGCTATTTGTGGGCTGAGTGCACATATATATTGCCTAATACCTATACTGCGTAACTTTATACTGCATGTTTAAGGGGAAACCCCTGTATGCGTTCTGCAGGCCTACCATCTGAACAACTTTACCAGAGCCATGTTGGCACATTGCGAACTGTGCTAGAAAGATGGCTCTCAAGCAGTAACTGCCTTTTTATTGGAGATCACGTAGTCCCCTCTCTATCTCTTTTGATTATCTGAACACAAATATGCAAAGCCCTTGAGATACAAATTCACTTTCACAGAATAATTACAAGATGCTATATGCCACTGTAAACACCACATCAGTGACAGCGACAGTATGCATTTGTCATGAGATGAGACAAAAGCAGAATGAATTTGCACTCATGAAGAGGAAGAGAGGGAAAGAAATCTTGGTGTTGCTTGCTGACTGTGCTATAGGCGTTTGTTCCAACTTCACCACAAATGAGTCTTAATGTTTCACACGGGATTTGCTGCAGAAGAGAGCAGATTTGTGAGAGCATCTTGTTTTGACAGACTCTGTCTGTCTGAATGTTTAGCCCTCCCCCTTTTTAGTGTGAAAAGCCAGGGACATCTCTCTCTCTTTTTCTGTCTCTCTGTTGCTCTCTTTATCCTGCTCTGTTACTATTTCTTCCTTTCTTTTGCTTGGTTTTCTCCTTCTCAACTTGTTTGGCTGTGACTTCTTTGGGTAAGAGGGACATCTCTCCTCTCCCCCTCTCCTCCTCCTCCCTCAGTATTTGTACCCTGATTCACAGCAGACTGCCATGGCCTCCCTGGTCTCTTGGTTTGGCCTGCAGCTTTGAGGTTGTGGTCAAGGCCTGGGGGCATGTAGAAGGAAGAGGAGTCATGATGAGAAGCTCCTGCTGCCCAGCCTGCCCCTGAGCCCCCTTGTCCCCCGCCCCTTCCATGCCACCCATCTTACTCCTTTTCAGTTTCCAGTACTGCCTTCCCTCTCCATTTCTGTATTTCCTCTTTCTCCCCACCCCTTCCCCCTTTTCTTCTTTCGTTTTCCCACCCCCAGTCTCTGTGCCTCCCTGTCCAGTCACCTCCCCCCTTCTTGCCTCTCCTTTTCTCTCCTGGGGGTGCTCTCTACCCAGGGCCTCCCCTCAGCCTTCTCTTGCTTGCCCAGCCTGGCCCACTGTCAATGGGAGGCAAGCAGCCCGACTCCCTGGGAGCAGCAGGAAGCAGTAGCAGCAGGGGTTAGGCCTGCATGGCGCTGCCGGCTGGTTCTGTCAGAAGTCCTGCCAAGCCGGGGACGAGAGACCTTTGCCAGTGCGGTATTGGGGCACTGAATAAAAATATTTTACAGATGTCTGAAGGCAGGCATCAGGAATCAGCAGCAGCAGCTTACTCAGGCCCAGAGATGTCTTTAAAGTGCAGACTGTTGTGTATGTGTGTGTGTGTGTGTGTGTGTGTGTGCTTTGCAGGAGTATTTAGGATGAGGAAGAAGTAGATGAATTGAAGAACAAACAGGGTTTAATACAGTGGCGGTCTGGGGTTTAGGGATTTGAGGAAGTGGGTGTTTGATGGGTGAAAGGGTGGAGGGAGGTGAGCTGAGTTTGGATTGGCTGCTACTGTAAGAGGAGCGATTGAGTTGGTTGGGGCTGAGGCTGAAGAGGGGGAGAACCCTGTGTTACCATACCGCGAGTGCCTGGCCGGGCATCCTGCCAGCTCTGCCTTGACAGTTTAACAGTGAATATTTAACTTTGCGCCACGCTGCGGAGGTTGGCTGTAAACAGCAGTCAACAAGCAGCATAGCAGCAAAAGCCTGCTTGACGTTGGGCCTTAGTTGTGAAGCCCACCTAAAAACAACGCACAAACAGGCAGCTCATCTTGAAGTTCTGGTTTTAGAAGAAGGCAGATGGCATGGGCTGGTGGTGTCGCAGTGTAAAAAAACACCAGGATCCCCTGATGAAAGCACCTCCCGCTTGCTTTGAACAGTAAGTCTGTCATGGTTGGTGTCTGCTGTGTGGCTCCGGGTCAAACTGTGGTACGCAACTCCTGGAATTTGCGCTTTTTAAGTTTTTCATGTTCAAATCGACTGAGGGAAAAAACAGAGAGGGGGGGGAAACAGGAAGTCTCATTAATATTAATATTCTAATGTGAGAAAGCAGGGAAGACCTCTCTGGTTTAGCTGTATCCAACCCTTGTTGTGGAGCTGCTCTCTCTCTCTCTCTCTCTCTCTCTCTCTCTCTTCCTTTCTGTCTCCCTGCAGCTTCAGCAACTGCCACTTTCATTTTCTGAGTTACCAGATCTTTGCCGATATAGATAAGCCTTTTCTCAGATTTCTATAAGGTCTTTTGGATTAAATTGACTTGTGAGCATAAACAGTTTTGGTATTACACATTAGCAAATGATTTTACTTTTAGTATCTACTACAGCAGAATTTGTGCTAAGCTGCAACTTTGCATGCATGACCCAAATGTCAAGTGAAATATGCCTCTCAAAATCATGAGTGACCGTTTTTTTTTTACAATTTGCGTTGACCATCGCTGGAGTTAATGAGTCATTTTCTCTTTTTCCAAGAGCAATGCATTTAAAATCAGGCACATGTGTGTGACACATTTGTCACAGTCTCCCAGTTGTACTTCTTCATTTTTTTTGTCACATCAATGCTGGTGGCAAAACCCAACCAAATCGCCAAACTGTTAATTCATCAATTTTGTTGAGAAACATTTTAAAGAATAAATGAATGATTCAATTTATCAAAGAGGAGATGCAGGTAAATTGTTAAATGCTAACAAACCAAAGTCTGTTGTGTTAGGAGAATTTGTGCTCAACTGCCTAATGCAGCAGTACCTTTTTGACAGCACGACATCGATTGCAGTAAACAATGTTCATTACTGTCTATGAAGCAATTTTCATATTTTTGATTTCTGCACTCAAGTTATTGAAATGCTTGGTTCTGGTATTGCAGTCAAAGCCAAATTTAAAATCTTGAAATGCTGCAATGTGAAATATAAAAATATTTAATTTTGAAATCACAACCCATTGTAATAAATATCAGCCCAGTTGTTTCTCTACGAATAAATAAGTTAGGAAAAAAACACTGTAGGCGTCAAAGAAATCTTGATGATTAGGTCATGGCTGGTGTATTATTTTGTGCCCTAGTGATACTGTTAGCTTACATGAGGGGTGTGGGGTTGAGTGAGCAATTCATTGTTCTACACATAGACATGGTTCTACACATAGAAAGCTAGAATGCTGGATGGCAGTGTCAAGCTTTATTTACTAATGTGCTAATAAAGTAAGGATAAACAAATAAACAGTCTTGTGTACATTCTCTGAATGAAAATGCACACTATGAAAAACGTTTGGTGGTGTCTAAATCAATGTTTTGGGATATTTTTCATCATTAATTTAGTGACATCTATTATAATTTGGGGATGAAGTGTTGTTCAACAGCAACAAATGTATATATCAGCCTCCTCAGCCATTCTTTCTTCAGCCTGCTACATGTTGTTTTCAGTATCAGCAGAAATCAACTGTAAAGACATAGGAGGAAATATGAAGTGGCCTGAGCAGATTAATCACAACCCATCGTTTCTATTTATTTATTTATTTGTTTATTTTTGTTACCCTGCGCCAGAGATATTATGATTACATTTGAATCACAACCAACAAGATGACAAAAACAATATTTTTCACACACTGACACTTATACGCATGTGCCATCCACATAGCAAGATTATGACATTACGTGTTGCAGCAGCCTGTGTTATTGCCAGCAGTCATATCAAGCATGTGGTGAAGATATAGAGATCGTTTTTCAAAGGCACACAGTTATGGTTGTATTTTCGGACAGTCTTGTCTGGGTTTGCAGCGTTGTTGTGCATTGAATTTGTTGTAAATATCAAAGTTGTGCATCACATAGGTGGGTCGGGACGGAGCCCTTTTTTTTTTTTTTTTAACCTGCTATACCAGCTGTGTCTGTGTTTAGTGTGGGCTGTGCACCGGCCGTGTTTTTCCCTGTTAGAGGGCTGCATAGCCACATGTCGTGTGTGTGGCCTCCGTGATCAGTGTAGTAGCTTCCTGCCGCAGCAGAGTTGTGCCACATCTCTGCCTGGTGTATTTCAGCTGTTACATTGATGTGCTGCCATTTTTAGTGTTTTGGAATCTCTAGCTAATTGTAATTGATGAAGTGTCCATCTCCTTTAATAATCCTAAGTATCTCTGCCGCTGCACATTCTCATTTTGATATAACTGTGGTGACATTTTAATATTGAATCACAAAGTATTTCTAACAAGGGTAATTAGTTAACCATTTTTAGTTGGAAGCTGAAGCATTTTGACTAATGGTTTATTTCCATACCTTCCTACAGAGGAGGGAAACATGAATTAACTATTCCATTTCTAAAGCAGACTTTTGACCTGTCTTAGGAAATAGCTAGCTCATGGTGGATAGTGAAGATTGTATTGATGCTACTCAAACGACAGAAAATTCATATATACTGTATTTGTTAATGGTGGCTTTGGAAATTGTTTAAATAAATTATTAGTTAAACCTGGGTTAAATGCTTCTTTAACATAAGTGTTAATTCAGCTCATTGACTCATTTTGGAAGTATTTGTTAAGAAGGGCATAATAACAGCTTTAAAATGGAGAGGCTGTCTGTAGTAGCACTGCCTGGATGCCTCTAATGAGGGAAATGGAGATAGAGAGAGAAAGTAGGGACAGGAAAGAATAATGGATACAGGTAGTTTTATGATGGTGAGAGTTGAATTGATGGCTGTGATGACAGGATTAAAACAGATTAACTAGAGGTGCACTGCACTATGCACAATTGCCATGTACCTTGAAGTGAGGATCCTTTAGACTTACCTGAGAAAAACTGTGGAGTAACTATGCAATTTTATGATTGAGTCTTCATGGTTCTCATTGACAGGCCAACTCACTAATTGATTATGTCCTTATTCTATATTTTTGTCTACTGAGTCTTAAGGTGGCCTCACTTCACTAGAATTTTGCACAGTGCACCTTAAGATTACACTGAGTACTGTGCGGTAGAGAAGGAGTGAATATTCACAGAGGTGTGATCTTTGATTATTTATTGCTTTTCTGGGCTCTGTTCCCATCCCTGAATATTCCTCAGTGATCTTTTTGGCTACTCTTTGTAGTTGTGCTAGTAAAAAATGTTTTGGTGCCACTTAACTTCTTATGGTGCTCATGGGAGTGTGAGATGGAGCAGACTGGGACGGCTTGGAGGAGAAGAGCCACAGCTTGGTTTCCACTAAAGGGCCAAGAGTTTTTAGCCAGGGATTCCTCATTATCCACAGTATGGTTCTGAATTCACTCCAAAACAAAGCCCATGCATTTCTTTTTTTTGCATCTTTGGTCCAGCAAAGATTAATCTCCTACTGGGCATTAGTTTCAAATAAACAAATAGTTTGTTTGATGTTAAGTTGAAGACATTTGGATCTGGCCATGGCCCTCTTAAGCCCCAATTGGCCCCACTGTAGAAACGTGGCTAATTTGTGGAGTTTTACAGATGTTGGGTGAATCGAGGGCAGAGAGTCCAGCCTCTGTGTGAGGGGTGGTGGAACAGGACTGACATCTCTCCTGAGCTGAAAAGGGAAATCCCTGCAGGCACAGAGTGGAGAGGGGAGGAGGGATAGGGGAGGAGGGCGAGAATGGAGAGAGGTGCGACCCCTTAGGGGTAGTGTTATCCTCTGATCGTCAGCTCCTTACACACGCACACACACACACACAAGCACACACGCATGCACTGTTGGAGTGCTGGATGATGCACTCATGCAAAGAGGGATGAGTGCCTGAGGAATAAAAATAAACAACTTCCCGTGTGTGTCTGTGTGTGAGCGTGTGCACACGCGCACAAGAGTGTGTGTGTGTGTCTGTGTTTATGCATGTGTTGCTCACTTATGTCTGTTTATGTTTCTATAATAATCTGTGTCTACAGTGCTCTTACCTAGAGCAACTTTGGCTAAGTGAAACAGTAGCATAAGTTTCAATTCCTGTATCACCAGTGCTCCAAACATTTAATAGTAAGGAATATAAGCACACATACAGTAAAAACAACAAATATGCAGGTGTCTCTAGAATTCTGACGTGTAAAAGATAAGTTGTAGTTAAAGAACAAGAGCCAGCAGAGTTTCTTTTTTTTCAAGTACCCATTTCAAAAACATTGACTGGCTTTTAGATAATCACATTTTCCTGTTTTATTGTCAGTCCAACTTTTTCACAAAAGTAGGCTACATCTGCTTTTGAAGATGGAGCCATATGTTTCGAAATAAAGAACAATGTACGTCTGCCTCCACCTTGATTATTAATCACAGTTTCTGTTTTTCACATTCCAATTTCCGGAGAATTAAAACAACAATAAAACCTACAGTCTGCATGAAAAAAAAGCTCAAAACGTGCCACTTAAACTTCTGATAAGTTTGGCTATGCCTTGCATACATGCACTAACTAAATCAAAGGGATACTTTGTGCCTTTTGCGTTAAACCAGGATCGATAACATCTGAAGTATTCACATCAACTGAAACAGTATTTTAGGACTTTATTTAGTGAGGAGTCATTCTCTCTGGCATTGTGACAGCATGGGTGGATACACACACGCGCAACAGCAATATATTTGACCTGCTATTGGTGAAGAGGGCTCTGGATCTGGTTAGAAGGGTGTGTGTGTGTGTGTGTGTGTGTGTGTGTGTGTGTGTGTGTGTGTGTGTGTGTTTCTGTATGTGTGTGCAGAAGCCAGCAGCTGGCTGAGACCAAACCACAGCCAGATCCAAGCTTGATTTCTGTGGAGCCATGTTCCCTTGGTTCCACTGCAAGTTTGCTTACTGTATGTATTCATGCTTCCAGTTTACCTTCATTTTTTTGTGTGTGTGTGTGTGTGTGTGTGTGTTTGCATTTATTACATTAAAGTGAGGGCTGTGTTTTGTGTTTTGGTATCTTTTACACTCCCCACTGGATCTTTGTGTGCCAGGGTCGAGATATGGTTCTTCTGGGGTCAGGGCCTTGTATGTTTCCATTACTAACCATTGAGATGTGGAGATGCTGAAGGTTTGTGGTGCTCTTCCCCCCTCCCCCCCTCACAGCGTATGAGAATGCCTGGGCCCGGTAAGCCCCAACACGAGCCCTCAGCCCTCACGTTAGCACTCAGCTATGTAACGAGACATGCCTGGGAACTGCTCCTCTCACATTACTAATGATTTGGACATCTTGCTCTTGTCATTTCCTCTTAGACAAACTCCGACGCTAACACAGGGTAACTGTTTCAAACTATCCAGGGAGGAGGGGAAAAAAGGCTGCTTGAAGGGAATATGATAGAGACCGTTGGTTTTGTGTGCGGGGGAAAACAGAACCCATTTGCCAGATGTCTTTTTTTATGGTCATTTCATAGATGAGAATCTCAAATGACAGGGCTTATCATCTCTAAACAAAATAGGGATGGGTCAGTGGTTGCCGCTCTTGCTGCTGTCCTACAATCCAGTCATAGAAAGAGCAGACGTGCATGCAGGATATTGGCAGTGTGACTGCTATATAATTAGATGGATGAAAAGGACACTTGCAGCTGTGTCATGGTAATTTCCTTCTGTACACCTACTGTGGCTGTCGCAGACTCCTGAATTTGTTGTTAAAGGAATTGGCACTGCATGTTGTGTGAACAAATAATGGTAACATCACTTTTGGAACTTTATGAACTATTATCAGTTGGTTATTTGCATGACCAAACTATTTCACAGGGGCATCTTAAGTGTACTTTCTCCCTCCTTCCAACCTCACCTGGTCGTCCATCATAGATAGTGCTAGGAAAGGCAGTATAATTTTAGAGAGTCTCAGTGCAGCCTGGGAGATGATGCTTTATTCTGCTGACTCCTGTTAGTGTGATCACAAGGTTCAGGAGACCATTATTCTGATGAAGACCAGACCGTTGGTCAGATGCTGGCCAAAACAATACTATATTCAGGTTGGAGCAGAAAATGGAGCGTGGCATTCACTTTTTTTCCCCCATTAATTTTTTTTCTCATTTTATTTAGTTTTTTTTTTTTTTTTTTTTACTCTATGGCGTGCAGCCTTGCAGACCAACACAGTCCCTGCCCTGTGGTACAGAGTGTCACATCTGATATCCTGGTGCCAGAGGTGATGAAGCTAATTTGGCGGTCAGTCAGTGACATGGCTAACGAACAAAGCCCTTATTGGACCTGGAGCACTGGAGGCTGTGCTCTGCTGTGCTGTGGCATTGTGGAGGACTATGAACATTGCCATAGGCCACTTCTAAAATCCAAAGCCCTAGGATCTCTTTTGAGCACATCTGGGCATGGATATATTTTAAAATGCTTTCAAAAATTGAAACTGATTAAGAGGTGTGCTCAGCCTAGATAACTGAACACTTGAACAATCTCAAATATGGTCATATTACTTTTGAATGGACAAGAAAATATCCTAGTATTATCCCAGTATTGAGTTAATTCAATTATTTGAATTTGTGCTCAAAATTAAGTTTAACATGCATAAACAAGCTCAACAGAAATAATATTCCTTTTTACCGTAATGGTATATTAAGCACTTCTGTTTTTCAATTTTTTTCCCCATGTTTTTGCTTCCTGGTTTGTTGTTTGTCTTTCCATGCTGGTCTGGGCAAGAGTTAAGTCCTGTTTAGTCTTACTGTGGCAGCCATAAAAGCTGTATAAAATATTCATTTCAACTATTTTGAGTAGGTCAGGATCAAATATTACTATATCTTTGACCAAATACCTTGCCAACGGTATCGTAAAGATATTATAGGGAAGACTCTTGGTGCCTTTGTTACATATTGACACACACAAGACATTTTTAAAAATCATTAGCAATGTGGATCTGATGATCCGGCAGGTAGAGTTATATAATAGTGCCGATACAACAGTCTAATAAGGTCTGAAAGTTGTATCCCTTTACTGTAATGCATCCTTTAAAACCAGGAAAAAACAGCTCATATGTCATATCTCAATATTTTGATATCCAGAATTTGAAATTATATCTAGTCTGATATCATGATACCGATATATTGCACAGTGTTGATTTTTGAGACAGTCGAAAATAAATTCAGTGTTCGAATACAGTTAAATAGTTCATTGACATGGGCATAACATGTTTGAAAATATTGGACATACTTTTTGAAGTCTTGCTGATTCTGAAGAGTCAGTCACTTGAACAGCAGTAAAAGTTGTGGCATCACTTGCAGCTCGATCAGCCAGCCTAAATTAAGAGCTCTTCATTCCTTTCAAATATTATGCATTCAGTTTCCATTATAACAGAGGTATGGTGGTGATGTGGCATTTCTGAAGGGCTGTGAATGTAGTGAAGGTGCGCAAGCGTATCCCAAATCCCCAGGGTTCCTCTTTTTAACGCCTGGGGGGTTCTCTCCTTCACACAGCCTGCTCCTCCACACACTTAGCTGGTCTCTGAGGGATCACACAACTGTCTGAGCTGCTGCTCTGTTTTTGCATACTTAGCCCACATGGTTTTGTCTTGCCTTACACAGTCAGCAATTTGTCAATATACCTTGTTTATTCTCAGTGATTGACAGTATGAATTAGTTTCACCTAGGAGGGGGGGGGGTGATTTAAAAAAAAAAAATATGGAGGGGTAGTGTGGCTGACGGTCTTTTGTCGACCGGTACTATAGCTGTCTGTCACTCCTCTTTTATCATTGAAATTGGAGTTTATCTTTTACAAGCCCAAGCGGAATGTTTTTGTTTTTCAAGTGATTATTAGCATCCTCCTTGGCCGCCGTCTCCGGCTGATGAAATGAGCACATCAAACGGTGCTTGGCGCTAACGAAGCAGCACGGGCTGGCTGGCTGGCTGGCTGGCTCATGCCTTCTGCTGTAAGGCACCTGCTGAAGTGACAGGCACGCAACAAAAGACCCCCTGCCACAAGAGAGTCATCAGTGCTGCTGTGGAGTGGGCAGGACAATAGAGCAAAGAGGTGGCCTGGGCTTTTAGCCGCGTGCCAGCTCGCATTGACAACACACAGGAGCAACAGAGCAGAGGAGGAGGAGGAGGAGGAGGAGGAGGAGGAGGAATGGAGGACAAGAGAGGGAGGAGGAGACTAAAGGGGAGGAGAGAGGCTGACACCTGCATGTGCTTGAGTTCTTCTCTCAATGGTGGACATCTTTACTATAGATAGGAGCTGGTAATGCAAAAGGAAAACAGAGAGGAGGGGATACAAATGTGCAGGTGTACACACACACACACACACACACACACACACGGGCGCGCGCACACGCACACACAGAAGAGATGAAGACAGAGGAGAGTCCAGTGTTGTTAATGGGGTTGCTTGTCTGTGTAGGGTCAGGTGATAGTGCAGATGTGCTTTGTATTTGCTACAGTGGATGAAATACACACACAGCACACCAGGCTCAGAGCACTGTGCTAGTTTATGCGGACTGGTGGGGGAATAAATCAACTTAGGCCTCACATGTAGCCCAGTCTATTTGTGCTGTGCTATTTACTTCTGCAGTGAAATAATCATTAGCCTATAAAATCTGAAAGTGAAAAATGTAAAGGAGGGCTATAAATAGTTGGCGAGCAGCAATATAGATCACTGGCCTTGCCATGTCCCCGAAGACCTCAGCGGTTTCTTTGTCTTAATTCCCTTTTTATAATTTCACTGTGCTCTCTCCAAGAGAGAAGGTGAAGGTCTGAGCTGTGCAAAGATGGCTCTTTCACACACACACAAAGTAGAAAATGGAAAAGATGTCACACAGATCTAATCTTCACAGATCTAATTGTCTTCATAGTGTTAGTGAACTTTTTCTTTGTTTGTTTTTGTATAAACAGTCTGCAAATGCACACCTTACCTCTGCATTATTTTTCACATCATTCCCTCATTTTGAAGAGCCTGAAAAGCCTCATTAGGCCTAATCAGATTCATTGATTTGTCCCATCCGCTGCCCCACACACTCAGACACAAGACACACACCCTCTCCAAGCGCACCCTTTGTACAGCCTAAAGGAGACCAAGCCATTAGTACGGACCATGTTCTTCCTGTTGAATAATGAGTCCTGTTTGATGTTGGTGTTGTTGTTTGGATCCTGTGTGTGATTGGTAGAGATACTGTTGTAATCCCATGCTGAGCAGCTCCCTGATTAACTTTATGTTTTTGTAGCCAGATTCATAGAATGGAAACCTCTAAGTGGTTTGACTCTGTAGTGTGTTTGGCTCGTTTTGCAAAGCCCGTTTTCAAAGGTTTCTTCTTCATCTCCCGTTTTTTTTTCTTCTTTTTTCTTTTAGATTGAGAGACAATAAAGTTTCCCCTCTCCATTTTCTATTCCATCTAGTCTTGGACCCTCTCACTCAAAGACCTCAAAGAATGTGTCACACGCTGCCTCTCTGAGGTGTAATTGGTGGTCTCTCCCACTCTTTCTCTCTCTCTCTCGGTTCGTGGTCCAATGAACACAAGCGTGCTTGCACATTTACGCTAATGATTTTGAATAGTGATTAAAATGAATTGGAGAGTGCACTGCTTCTGTAGTATCCGGACCCCGCCATCATTAGTGCATCTCTCTCCCTCTCTTCCTCTTTTTCCTCTTTCTGTATCTCTGCTGCTAGTCAAGCAGGGGTTTCAGACGAGGCCTGGGGTGGGCTTTCATGAGCACAGACTCAAAGGTTTCTCCACTTCTTGTAATCATGGACACCACTCTTCTAGCACTTTCACTGTCGTCTTCTGGCTCCTCAAAGGTGCCTTTGATTCCCTCACATCCTACACCCATGCCGGATAGTGTCACATTATTTTTTCCCCTCTTTCCTTTTTTAATTTCTCCCCTCTTTTTCTCCTACTCTTTTCACCCCCTCTCTCACTCTTCTCTCCTCTGTTGTTCTTTGGCCCATTCGGAGCACAGGCTCATCTGCCCCTCTTCGTATTTTTTGTCCTCGGATCTAGAGCTGATTTAGCACTCTCCTCTTCAGGACCGCTTAATTCCAGCACCCTTCCCCTTCACTTCCCCATTCACCCCCTCAACCCCCCTCCTTCCCTCCCAGTTTGCCTTGATCCACTTTTTTTTAATCGCCTCCCTCTCTTTGTTTTTCTTCTTCTCCTGTATTAAATGAATAATGCAGAGAGGAGGAAGTAGGGATGAAAGAGGAGCTAAAGCCAGTGCCAACCTCTGTGGTGCACAGCTCCACATCGTCTCTCAGGACCAGCAACACATCAGGGCTAACAAGCCTCACTTTGCCTTTTTTCTCACTCGCCATTCTTCTTGGGACTGTGTCTGCCCCTCTCAGCCCCTGCTCTGCCCTGCTCAAATTTGCTCTCTCCCACTGTTTTACCCCACTTGACTTCACTCTGCTTTGCCAAATTCTTCTTTGCTCCACCTTTCTGAGTCCAGAGTCCGACTCTGTCCTGTGTGATGGGCAGTGGTCAAATAGTTGCGTAATTGAGTAGTGGAATCCTTGATGACCCAAAATGGTTCATTTGGACATCCCGGTGTTGTTTTATTATTGTTATTGTTGTTGTTTTTTCATTTGTTTTTTAGTATGGACATTTCAGTATAATTTCTTGAAGTACATATGTGCTGTTGGTCAAAACACAAGAGGTTGCATACCTTAATTGATCTGAGTTTGGCTTGACGATGTCATTAGAGGAAAGGCCATGGGGACACCAAAGTCAATAGAGCTGTTCCTGTAGGGGTCATGAATATGCACAGAACATTTGAAAAGTTTTGCTTTTACCACATTCAAGCTATTTTGTTCAAAGCTAGGATCTGCAGTAGCAGACATGGTGGCAGTCAGTGTCAATCCATATCTCCAGCACTGTTCAGTTCTGGCTTTGGTTAGTGGTGCGGGTGGCACAGTGGGCTGGGCAGAGAATGACTGACCTTTGAAACCCCCAGAATGTAGCATTACTGGTGGAGAACGTTGCCTTAAAATCACCGCATTAGTTAATACTTTCCTGGGGAGACTACTACACTGTAGATTTAGAGCAAAATGAAAATGACTTACATGCACTCCACCCAACCAAATCCAGTCCAGTGGCAGTAGAGAAACAAGAAGTATTTCTTGTACATGCCAAATAGTCTCTTTCTTTTCTTTCCATTTTTGTGCTTGCTGAAATTGTTTTACACTGCAGAGTAAGTGGTTAACAGACTCTGGATATGTATCATCCTAGAAGATGGAGAGAATGCTTGTTTCCTTTGCAAGAATTGGGTTCAAACATGGCAAGGTATGGCTGTGATCTCTTTTGGGTCTTAAATTTAATTTGGCCTGTTGGTGCAATTTGGCACTGAATTGTTACATTGCAACATTCAGAGTGATCAGTTTGACTTCATACAGAAAACATTAATTTCAACCATTTGGCTAATCACTATAACTATTGGCTCCTCTGCTTTCTTCTCTCTGCTCTACACTACTGCTTTCTGCCCCTTTCTGCTTTAGTCCTTATTTCTTCCATGTTACATGGCATTACATGGTTTTTAAATCCGTCCAACTATGTCCAGATCTGTGTTGGTGCTTCCCTGGGCAGGCATACAATTTTGGGACGGAATTGTAGGTCATGTTTAGACCCTGTGTCCAAGGAAAGCAAAAAAAAATCTGGGATTAATGTTTAAATGAGGGGGAGTAAGTTGGGAGTCCAACAGAGACGAAGACATGTTCAAGTAGGAGGAAAAAGAAAGATTGATAGATTTTTGGCAAAGACAAGCAACATTGTTTATATTAGCAAATCATTAAATTAGGTGTGTCCTTGAAGTAGGATAGAACAAAGAAATCTATTCACTGGAAATTGCACAACCATCTTGTTAATATGTCCTTCTCTTTTCTTCTCCTATCTCTCTGTCTTTTTTAAAGTTATTTTTTGTAATTTGTTTTTGTCTTATTAAAAGTGTCAAAAGTCAGGAAAGATGTAGCTGAAAATACAAGAGGAAGACATACAACATAAGTCATAGGCAGAATTTGAACCCAGAACATTACAGGCACACTATGCAGCTTGTTCAGACTGCCAGCCCAAATCTGTTTTTGGCATATCCAGATTCTATCCAGATTGATTGATTTTAGAAGTCTGCACAGCCAAAAAAAAAAAAAAAAAATACAACAAACAAGCAAACAAACAAACAAAAAAACATGAAATGTAATTTTTTTTTGCAAATTGGCCACATTTGGAGGTACACTCTGGATTCTTTGACCACTTTGGATTGCAAACTGACTTGCAAGTGACTTTTGGGACTTGCAGTGCGACACCAAACAGCAATGTCAAATCCAGAGTGACGGAAGTGCATCAGAGTGGCTGAGCAAAATTCATGCTGCTACTAACAGAGCGGTTTGGAGGACAACAGTCGACTTGACAGAGCTGTTGTTTGGAGGGCGAGATGATGGATCTCAATTTCTCATGTGTCTGTGTTGGAAAAATGCACAGAGTTACTCATGCCTGCATCGTTACCACAGCAACCTATGCACATAGGTTGGTGATGTCTGGACACACAAATCTGATCTGATCACTTGCAAATAACAGTGCGGACAGTCTGTCTTAAAAATCTGATTTGAGAAACAAATCTGATTTGCCTGTAGTCTGAACAAAGCCTTAGACTGCTGAGCCATCAGGACAGCCATCTCTTCATCCTTCTATCTCTGTTCTTCCCTTCCCCCCTCAATCATATAATTAGTTATGTGTGATTGGGCCTGCTGTGAGATTGTGGGGCTAGAATCTCACATTAGATGGAACACATTCAGAAAACAATGTTTGTTTACATTGAGTGGTTGGTGGTCTAGACAGGAATTTTGGTTTCCATTTATTTATTTGTTTGTTTGTTTATTTGTTTATTTATTTATGTATTTATTTATTTTTGCTTTCCTCAACAGGGAAGAAACTATCAATATGTCAGGGAGATAAATGGGACTCTTGTTACCTCCCTAACCAATATCCATTTCCCTCCTTTTTTTCTGATAGCTTCAAAAAAATGATATAGGACTAGGTATTCAGACCTAACTTAATGTGTGTCTATATATTTTGCCTCGGTCTTTATCGATTCTCTCTCCACAGCATACTGAAACCGGGTTGCACCCGATCCCTTGGGCTGTCTGGGCAGCTGTATATTTCCAGCTGTCTGGGGCCAGAGCTTTAAACAGGGCTTTGCCATACATGCATCTATGAATAGCCAGGGATTTCGCTTTTAGCTGCTGCTGCCCTATAGCTGCCAAGAGCCAAGCCAGTCAGCCATCTCCCCTTCACATGATACAAAGGCAGCAGAGCTGGTATCTGGAGTTTCCACTACTGTTTGTACCCACTGAATGTTGTGGAAGAAAAAAAGTCTTTCCTATGATGAGAGCAAGACCTTTTGCAGGCCAGAGAAAATGAGAAAAGTAGCTGAAAACTGGGTTTGTGACAGAAGAGAAGAGAGAAATTTTGTAAGGATAACAACGATAGCATTTATTAGGGCTATCCTTTACTTTTGATTACACTTAGATATAAGCTGTCCCATTCCTTGTGAGAAACATGACTAGTTTGTTTTGCTTTTACCATTTTACAAACTTTATTTGTAAGAGACATGAGCGTGTGAGGCCGAAGAGTGTAACCTTGCTTAGTTTACTCCTCCTGATTGAGTTAGCGCTGGTAATTGTCCTGTGTTCCCCGGTGTGTGTTGATCTAATGTGGCAGTCTTAATTGATCTCGTTAACATGGGTTGTGGGAGGTGGCTGAACAACAGGGCGCCCAGATGCCCCCTAGTTATTTTGACACATAGGCAGTCAGAAACATAGAGGGTCAGGGAGAGGAGAAAGGGTGCCAGCCCCAATCTAACAACGCAGGAGGCTGAAGTGCAAAGAATCACGAAGAGAGGCAGGCATACTGGCTGGGTGGATGACTAGAAAGTCCCCTGGTACTGGTCTGAAAATGTCACGACAGCCAGCCAGCCAGCCAGCCAGCCAGCCAGCCAGCCAGCCTCTGGCTCCAGCGCTGGGTAATAGGCCTCATTTACACCTGGCTTTAAAGATGTAGATCTAGGATGTTTCCAGATCCTGTCCAAATAGAGCTTCATGGAACATGTGAACACAGGTGCAAATACACCAAGGGACTGGAATCTGATTTTGAAAAGCTTACAAAACTCTTCAAAATCAGTTTAATTTTTGGATGCAGGATGTATCAGTGGCCGATATATCCCCCTCAGATAAATGAGAAAATTAAATTAGTTATTGTTCAGATAATTACAATTCTTTTTTTTTTTTTTTTTTTTTTTACTTGTTGTTCCCATAATGGAATTTCAGCCAATAATTCCCTTTGATAATGTTGATCCTTTTCCTACAACATCTGCGATTCTTCGGTGGCTCTTTGCTGTCACATTTTAATCAAAACATTGACAACATAAGTTTTCTTTCTTTCTTTTTTAAATTAATTTGTTTATGATTTGACTTGCTCTCACCATTAGACATTGTTATTTTATACAAGAACTACATGTTGGGTGTTGTATGCTGTGTCATGTTTAATGTGGGGGCTCTCTTGCCAGATAAGGTTTTCTCTTGAATTTATAGTCATTGCTTTTCTGCCTGTTAGCAGATCAAGAGAGATAAAGATAAATATATGTTGAAGCATATCAGTAAAAAATGGCCTTCCTTGTGTTAACTACAGTTTGTTTACAAAAATTGTATTGACTGTGGAAAACCTAGGTGTTCAAACTAAAATGTTATCCTTCACTCTTCACATAAGTAATGTTATCATACTTGTATTGGCCACAACAAAGGTAATCTTAGCCATTGGTGTTAGTTGGTCATTGGTTAACATTATCAGCCTTGAAATTCAATATGTATTCCACCTCTCGTATTGTTTTAGTGTTGTTTGTTCTGAGGGCTGAGAATCTAAACTCAGTCAAGGTGTATCTTGTACTACATGGACCCAAAGTGCTATGTATGAGCCGCATATTGCTACTCTAATGACTGAATTAACGGATTTTTATGAATGATACTGATAATCCCATAATATTAAGACTACTATGACCCAGAAAGTCATATGCAACCACATAGGCACGTGTCCCCATGTATTCAGTGTAGACATGTATGTTCATGTATTAATTAATAGCTTCATTAACATCACTGCTTGTATTTAATGTCATGGTGATCATGACAAGCTACTTTTTAATACTATAATGTACTATAATTGCATGGTTATTTGTCACAAACACCAAGAAGAGGATAAAGAAATCGGTAGGATCATCACTTCTCTTGAATGTAGTGGAAGTATCTCAGTCAGAGAGGAAGGAGGTAGCTGGCCAGTAAAGATTTTCATTCTTTATTGGTGGTCAATTGTTGTCTTTGTGGATGGGACACCACAGTTAGATGAAAGTATTTTGTTTATGAGTTTATCTTAGTAACAGGGCTACCCAATCAAATGGTGTCATGGGTGCATGTAAACTGCCTAATCCAAGTAAGACCTTAACCAGAGCTTGGCTAATAGGTGGGCTACTCATCTAAACATAGCCACTGATAAAGGATTTTTCTTCACTGGAGTTTATAAAGTTAAAAACTAATATGAAGCCCTTCAAGCAAAGGATCCAGGATTGGATGTTAAACAATGTTTTTCTAGGTTGCCGTTCTTGCCTCCAGCATTGGGTGCTTTAAATTCTCATAATTTGTAAGCCCCCTTTACATTTGAATTGCTTTAAACTTATTTGAAACAAGCTTTTAATGTAAATTTCAGAAAATAATATTCCCAATATAGTCTATGTAATCCCAGGAGAAATGATGCTGTGCAAACACTTATTTTCATGATCTTCAAAGCCCACACGCAGGCCAGCGAACCTTGAGAAGAAAAGCTGAACTAATGTAAAATAAACAACCACAGTATTGACAAAAGGCTTGCGTGCTTAGACGCACACACACATGCACACAAACATACATGCACATGCACAAATAAAACACCAAGCCACACACACATGTACAGACATGCCACACACACCACACATACACATACAGAGTCATGCATATATTTAATGCAGATGTCTAATTAGCATTATTAACCTTTAGTGAATGGAACTGATGACATCACCAGGGAGACAGTTGCTCAGTGCCATTCCTCTCTATTGTAACAGGGGATTTTTAATTGGCCAGGGAGGCTTGAGCTCTCGCTGTCTGTTTGTCAGAGGCGACAGAGACGACAGACAGTTAGTACTACACAGACGAGTTGACAGACTGGCAGATACACGGACAGACGGCCGTCACTCCGATGGAAAAACATGCAAATGACCACCGTGAAGTGTGTTGTGTCCCACTCCTTTTGTGTAGAAACTGCATGTGTGTCTGTTTTTCTGTTTGTGTGTGCTTGCATGTATTCATGTAAATGAGAGATATTGTTCCCTGACCAAGAGACGACAGATAGTGGTGGAATCATTACAGTTCCAGCACCAGACTCTGGATCTGATGGCCAACCATACAGACTTGCCCATTCCTTTTGTCTCCTTTCTGAGGGCTTGAGCATGTCTGTATTTTTATTTTCCTCTCTGCTTGACTCTGTCTGCAGCATCTGCTCATTATAGTCTTCCTGCATTAAGCTATTTCCATTTCCTCCACTACCCTCTAGTGTGTGCACATTCATGTGCAGATACGTGTATGCATGTGTGCACACAGATTCATCTACTTCATTTAATATGTTGAATACATGCATACACCCCTCTTTACCTATGTGTTTTCTTGTGCATGACACGTGGTAGGTGTTATGCATGCACTGTATCTTGACTAAATTATGTGTAAAAACATGTTGATTGTTAGACTTGTAATGTTACTATATTCTGTACATTACTGTAAGCATTTTAAGGGATCCCAGAGCATCTGTCACAGCTCAAGTATTTCCCACAAACATGAGTTGAGCAGAGACTCTGGAATCATGAGCTAATTGCACGTGTGAATATAATTTTTGCATCATACTTTTTTTTCTGCAAAGATTTGTTTAAATTATTCATTCAGGTAACATTTCACATTATGGCACTGTCTGTTTTAAGTGTGGTGGTAAGCCAAGCAACTGTTGGTGGAGTATCTTTTGCAATTAGCTTTCTTCGAGGCTACAAGCCAGAACATGCAATTATACATCACCATGGCATACACCCATACTCAACACTCTCACCTCTGTGTGACCTATATTTCCTCAGAAAATACAAAATGAAGTGGAACTGTTTAAATGTCTGTATAACCAGTTATTCCCAGGAAATTTTCCCTGGACGAATGCCAAGGAAATATACAGTGGCATTATCTGTTTTTTGTTCAGTTCAGTGTTGCTGTCTGTGTTAGCTGGACCACGCTGCAACCTGAGAGGAGCTCAGACAAAGAGTATCGAATCTTCAGTCATGACCTAGGATCTGGTTCTACTGAAACTGGACACCGACCAACATTGGCAGGATTAACCAGCATTCTGCAGTTCATTACTAAGCAACATCATTGAGTGAACTGTTGTTTGGATTGTCTTGGTTGTCTTTTTGCTGCAGTTCAGTGTTATCAAAGAGTTTAGTCTTACTTTTCCCTCAAGGATTAATGGAAGTGGTCTGTCTAATGGTAAACTTTGAGTAGGTTGACCAGAGTGTGTTGTGTGTGTTTGTGTCTTTGTTAGGGGTGTAAAGGATCAAGCTCCTGACACCATGGATATGGACACACAGCCTCAAGGACAGCAAGCAGCCGTACCAGTGTTTCAACCCCAGGTAGGCTACACACACACACTCACTCACTCACTCACTCACCTTTGTCATCTCTCTTCCTTCACCTCTATTTTCCTGTCACCCTCTCAGTATTTCTACCATTCAGAGTTGCAGCCAAATCACTAGCCATTTCTATTTCTCTAGCCCCTCAGTTGCAATTGTGAGACAGTTTATTTCCTATATTAACCTCCTTGACTGGAGTGAGTGGTTTATTGAAATATAATAAAAGGGATGGATGCTTGCTTTTAAATTGTTTCCACATAACTCTATAGGCTAATAAATAAGGGAGAATATGTTCATGATTTATGGTGATGCCTTGTAATGCGTGGGCATTTCAGGCAAAAATGCTATGCGATATTCACAGGGAACAATTTGGCAATTTTCCCCCTGCACTTACTTCGACAAACTAATGGGAAGCCTTACATCAAACTTCTTCTGATGACACAGATGGCCATTGATTGTTGATCTTTTGACAGGCCCCCTCTGTCTCAAACTGATTCGACACTGAACCTTTTGACGATTGTTGTTGTCTTTACATGCTTGTACAGTAGCAAGTACCAAGCCCATGTCACTGTGCTATAACAATTGTGCTCTTGTTTGGAAGTAAGCTGAACTGAACAAGCCAAACTCGGGAACACAAGTAAAATTACAAATAAAATTTTGTGACTATTTGATAATTCAAAAATCATGACCTATCCCTATAGTCTCACCATACAGTAAAACAACCTCAGACATACATAACAAGTTGGAAGCAGGGCCGAGGGCTTTTTAATGGACTTGGATTCCTTTGTCATGGGACGGCTCCACCCAACACCTTAGATGGCCAGTTACATAAAAGTAAAGAACCATTTTAGTTCATCTTTATGGTGTGGTTTCTATGCAAATGTGCCTGTCTTCTTGTAGATTTATAGTGCCACCATAAACATGGCTTCAGTGGTCGTGTAATGGTTTGGTACAAGTGAAAATAATGTAAATCCTTTTTTTTTGTTTTGTTTTGGGTTTTTTTTTTTTGTATGTCCATTTTAGTCACTAGACTTCAATCAAATATAACAGATACCGGTAATTCTGATATCTAACCAGAATTTTCCACACCTGTCAACTAAATGGCATTTAAAACTTGTTGTTGAATAATGGCTTCTTAACCACCCATTAAAGCTGTTTGGATGGCTTTTGACAGCCAAGTACTATTCTGATGATTTTGGTGTTTTAGTCATGGTGTTGGAATTTTGTTGAATTTCAGACTGAGTTGATTTAGGTTTAGCTCTGCTAACCAAAATGTTTGTGGCATATAGTTTACATTATTATAAAGAAATCATTTAATGACCCTTTAGTCAAAGTGGTTAGAGTTGTAAGAGAAAGCTTGTTTGTAAAGAAACCATAGTTACGGTAAAATGGCTTTGTAATTATGTTTTTGTACCTAGCCCTCTAAGGGGCTTAGTGATCTTGGCCCATGACAAATAATTCACACCAGTTCATTATAGAGTTCTCCGAGCCCTGTTTTCAACATGCCTTGGATCACACAATCACTTAAAGCTTTCCTTTAATTTGTCACCCTTCTACAGCTTTCCATCCCCTCGTTTGATCTGTATCTGTTCTTTATTATCCTGTTTTCCTGCTTCATCAAAGTTGAGCCACCTAGTCCAGTTGTCCATTGGCTGAGAGAAGTTCAGACCAGTGTTGCCTGAGTGTAAGATAGGCAGGAATGGATGAGTGTTGAATTGTTTCTATTGATTGGAGCTCTGGAGGTTGGCAAAGCCTGACCTCCCAGCGTGCCTTTCTCGGTTCAGTACGATTCGGGTTTGTTCTTTGCAAATGTGGTTATTGTTGGATTTTAATACCGCCCTCCAACATCAAGCCCATTGATTTCTCTCTAGGAGGATGTTTTTGCCTCCATAACTATTGAATAGACTTTTAACAAAGAGGATCATCCATATGCCCCAGAGTAAATGTGGAAAACGGCTGTTTTTTGTGAGGGAGAAAGGCACTACACTAAAAATAGGCTTGTGTTCTCAGTTGTTGTTTTTCTTGTGTATGCAAGGGCACTGCAATATTAACACTAGAATTGCCAAGGGGGTTAATTTATTCTAAGATTTGTAATTGCAAAATTAAAGATAATTGGGTTGCACACAAAAGAAAGTCAGATAAAGGCTCTAATGATTAATTTGAGTTTTAAGCGGCACACTCCCCCACACTCACTAGGTCTTCCAATG
Source organism: Myripristis murdjan (assembly GCF_902150065.1). Lineage (NCBI taxonomy): Eukaryota > Metazoa > Chordata > Actinopteri > Holocentriformes > Holocentridae > Myripristis > Myripristis murdjan. The sequence continues at coordinate 23,727,471 of NC_043983.1, read as the reverse complement.
ATTTCCCAGCAGTTGATGATGTGGTGTTGTTACAGCTTAATGATTTCTCTCACTGTTTTTCAATCTATTTTCAGCAGTTTTAATCAGTTTTTCATTCTAGGCCTACTTTTTGTGCATAGGTTATTGGCAGTAAATCGAACTTGTGATATTACGTCATGTTTTTGCACTCACATCGAGTACATCTGTACTGATTTCATATTTAGTGGGAGATGGAGAGAAACAGTCGGTTAGAGTATGTAGATAGCTGTCTAACCAGCATCCAGATGGGTGTCTTTCAACAAGTCCTAAATCTGTTTCACACTTTACCAAGGTTCAGTCTGCTCGGCAGCACAGGGGGGGAAAAACCCACCAGCCTCCTCCTGAAGAAATCTGAATTGTATATGCGATGAAGGATATTCTGTATCTCTTGCAATATCATTTCTCTTGGTCCCGGAGGTATGATGCATATGCATTAGGTAAACGAGATGAGCTGGTAAGATGTGCATTTTTAATGGCGCATTTGCTCTTTGAGTGAGTAGGAGGGTTGGCGATGAGGCCCCCTCAGATCAGATTTTGATCGTCACTGCAGATTTTGACAGAGACGGATCTTTCTGTAAGCGCTAAGACAAGGCAGTGCGGTTGTGGAGCAGATTGAGAAGAGAAGCAGAAGAAGAACCTTTGGGGTGAATCCTGGCTGTTTGACTGGCTGTTTGACTGGCTGGCTGGCTGAGAATGAATATTACATGGTGCCGAGCTCAAGGGGGCTGGTGACTGGTGAGGGTGGGAGTGGGCCCCCCTGCCTAACTCTCTGTCGGTCTGTCTGCCTCTGTCTGTCTGTCTCTCTTCCTCTCTCTCTCCCTCTCTCTCTGTGGGAGACAGCACCTCTCTGCCGCCGCTGGCCTTTCTGTGGCAGCCGTTGGCACTGTTGGGCTGTCACATCACACCTCCTCCCCTCTGCTGCTTGTCTTCGTTTCTCTCTCACCCTCTCTCTCCCTTTCTCTGTCTCCTGCATTCCCTCTTCCAGTCTCCATGTGTCTTGTCAGTTGTGTTTGGCGATGGTGTCATTATTGGCCAGCCCGTATCACACTTCTTCCGATGAGCTGTCTGTCTGCTCTCTTCTCTCTCTCTCTCTCTCTCTCTCCTTCTCTCTCTTTCTCTCTCTCTCTCCCCCCCTGCCAGTGAGTTGCCCATGGCGATTGTGTGTCACCTTTATACCCAAGACACGCTGTCCCTCACAGACGTTACCCATAATGCCTTGCATGGCTGCCACTTAATCTCCATCCCCTGCAGCTTGTCCCCATCACCAACCAGAATGACGTGAGCAACGAGAGTAAGCAGAGTTGGACGCCAGCGGCACACCACATGATACAGCCCAACTATTTCATATCTTGAAGTACAAGACAAGAAAAAGATAAGGGGAATCTATACAATGACGATCAGAATTCGGAAGGAGATGCAGATCATCACCATGCTGGACACTGATTGTTATTTTGTTCAAGCATTTGTTGGCAATCTAGACCTACAGTCATTGATTGATCTTAGCTGACGTGTGAGACGATATTGATAGAATCAGCTGCCAGTAATAGATAGTTAGTTGTGTTAGTTGTGTTTGTTTGTCTTCCAGGAATGATTTTACATGAAGTTGCTTTTGTCAAAAATGCCTTACTGTTGTTATGTTTTTTTTTTTTTTTTTTTTTTTTTTTTTTTTTTTTTTTTTAGCATAGGCTGCCCCAGTTGGAATCAACCTTTAAACCTTGGCAGCATTAGAGCCATACTCTCCCCATTAAGATACATTGGACTTTGTCTTCTGAAAAGTCCACAAGGCCAGAGAAGAGCATTTTCTCAACTCCAACTCAACTTGACTGTTTTACACAAATGGACACACATACAATCAGCTCTTGTTTCTTTACGAGCTACAGTCCCTATATCCGTATTGCTCCTAGTTTTGTTCAGCCACTGACCCCTTCGTCATTCAGGGTCATCCCTCTGTGACTTGTCCTTATGCGTGTGTGTGTGTGTCTGTGTGTGTCGGGGCCTCGTGTTTCAGCTGGGAGCTCCTGATTGTGTGACAGCCATGCGCGGCAGATGAGACTGCCTGTCAGTCAGCCGTGGCCTGGCTGCCCTTTGAAGGCCAGGCCAGGGGGCGAAGAGGTGCCGCAAATGGCCTGTGAAGTTTACATACACTGCCCACTGCTAAACAGATTAGCTCTAATGAAGTGTCTAATGCCGGGGCCGCCGGCTGACATAATCCTGCCTGGCAGCCCGGCCCCTCGGCTGCCAAAAAAGCCGCCCCCCCTCCGGCCTTCACTCCGCCCTCGCACGGCCTCTGCTGCCACCCAGGGCGACTCCACGCGGGGAGGTGCCCACCGTTAATCACGCCGGACAGTGTGCGATCTGACATGCAAATGTAGGTCATTGCATATGTAAATGTGTGATTACGGGGCTGGCATGCCAGGACACATTAGCAAGACTGTGCTCTCAGCAGGCGGTTGTCACAGCGCTTTAGAGGCTCATGCTAACATTTGTCAAGCTACCATGCAGCGAGTGAAAGCAATGCCCTCTTGTCCTCCTCGTCTCTCTCTCTCTCTCTCTCTCTCCCCCTATCTTCCAATCTCTCTCTCTCTTTCTCTTTCTCTCTCTCCCTCTCTGTTTCTCTCTCTCTCTCACTCCAAATCTAGATATCACAAACTCTACATCCTTTGTGAACTAACGCTACAGTGACCACAAAAAAACTCAGTGCAAAATATTGCTTGGCTTACAATCTGACACGCTTTCCTAGATCTTTGTGTTGGCATACATTTTGCCTTGCGCCGATGCCAGTTCAGTTCCCATGAAAATTCCCCAGTGGAATAATATGTTATTATTGTTACAGCTTGTAGTGGTAGCTATTAGTGAAGTACAGTAGGAGTTCTTCAGAGTTGCTGTAATGTTGAACAATGGGTTGTGGAACAGTGTGTCATGCTCGCTGTCAGAGCGACTCCAAGACAGCTCAGGATGATGGCGGTGTCATGCTGAAAAATGCACACACCTCGGCGGTGTTAATTGGACAGGGCATCTCGTTGGCTCACGCCTCTTCTCTTGGCTGTCAACTTAAAAAACAATGAAATGCTTAAATTGGCTGCCCCCTTGCTCCCCTCCCAGCCCTCCCACCTCTTCTAAAGGTCCTGCCTCCCTTCATAGTATGTGTATTTGTTAACATAGGTATGCATTGATCCTGTGCATTAAGTATCTTTGAGTTAATGCTGTCGGTGTAAAAACAATTAATTGAATGTTGACAACATGGTGAATACATTGTTCTGTAGGCTTAAATATAATCTGATAATGATTTTACAGATTGTAGAAACAGTACATGTGATGATACAGATAATCCACGTATGTTATTTTTTTCCTCATTCTAACTACTTGTTTAGCTAAATCTATTTTGCCTTGTTGAAATCAGTATGAGTTGTCATGTGCTGGTTAGCTCAGCTGTAGTGATCGAGTGGTGAACTGAGTTCCACAAGCTAGCTGAGGGAATCCTCTGTGGCCTGCGGTCTGTATTCATGCTGACTCTATTGAACTTTGAAACACAAGTGAAGCGAACGAGCATGATGGCACTACCCTTTTGTGTATTGCAGTGCTGAGGAGATTCTTTTTTGACCTCCATCTCCTCATCTTCTTACCCTTGGTCCTAAGTCTCTTGCCCGCAAGCTGCTCCCTCAGCCATGTTGGGACAAGCACTGGTGACATGTGGCATTCTGATATCTGTCACCTTCTGTTTGCTCCCGCCGACGCCTTGTACAAGTTTACCAAAAGGCTGCAAAGGTCATGCAGCCCGCTCTGTGCATTTTTTCACACATCATGTCCGAGGGGCTCATTCTGGCTTATTTTTGAGTTTTGTAGTATTTTTTTTTTTTATCATGGCAGTGTCATTGGCTGCACAGCCTATCCTTTGGGTTGAGAAGAAAAGTAGGAGCACCTCACAAAGTACAGCCTAGTGCCAGGCTGCTGTTGATAGGAGTTGGCAGACAAAGGAAGGAGGAAGACAGTGTTATGCTTCATTCTTGTGATAACGGTGACCTAATGAAATGAAAGACTTATTGGCTGCAAAAAAATCTCCCATAGGGAAATGTTCTTTTTTCCCCTCCTCCACAGGGAGGTCAGAGCTCAGGGCCTATCAATAGGGATTCAGTGCCTTACTCAGCATGGCATATTTTTGCCAACGCAGGGATTGAATCCAGGTTCTCGGATGAAGGATGGTCTCCCCACTCACTATGCCAGCCTGCTGCCATGAAAAAATTACCAGTTATCCTGTTTATGTCAGAGGTTAATATTTTAGCATGACCTGTATCAGGTTTACAATATCTCCATGAGTCCTGGGAGCTCACACATATTGAATATTGATCAGGAAAACATTTATAAGCCCAAAATGCCACTATGTGGTTTTTAATAACTATGTAAATAAGCTAAAGGCTTGTGCCATATTCATGCAGAATACTTTTTTAAGATAGGGAAATACATTAAAATTCCTCACGGGAAACAGTGAATAGGTAAACTTTGTTGTTACCCATGCCTTTTTCATAAAAGTTATGTCACAACAAAATTATGTTACAACAGGGATCAAGTGGAAAAAATACCCTTTTGCTGCCATAAATAGTTCACTCTCTGTACTCTTTATTGTGGTGTGTAGTGTGCAGTACAGCTGCCGTAATTCTTGGAGGACTTTCATAGCGTGACACATCAGCCTAATGCCGGTCAAATCATCAGCAGCCGAAAGCAGCCTCTCAGCAAAACAAACTACAGAAGCCGGACCTCACCACAGTTTCACCCACATCCTGCAGCCCTCATCCTTTCTTGCTCTTGTTCTCATTAAGATGTGGAGACACTTGAACTACAATGCCAAATACAAGGTCACCGCAACATGTCTGTGCTCATGTGTTTTATTTGTTGTTCTTGTCCCATCTAATGTGTTTGTGTGAGAATGCATGTGCGTGCACAAATGTTTATAATTGTGTTGTTTTTTTGTCTTTCCAGAAACCGTTGCAGCCGGATATGGGCCATAATTCGTTGGCTAACTTTCAGATTGAGAAGAAGATTGGTCGGGGCCAGTTCAGTGAAGTTTATCGGGCAAGGTACCTGCTGGACAACACGTCAGTGGCCCTGAAGAAGGTCCAGGTGAGACAAAGGCACTAGTAGGATGAACTCATCAGGGGGTATAGTGCTAAAAAGTGACGGTATTCTGCATAAGTGAAATGTTGTCCGTCACGTTGCTTTGGGCCCTCTGGTGGTCTGTCAGTATGCTGCTCATTTTTGTTGTCCTCCTGAAGAGAGAATCACTTTATAATATTTAGATTTGTCTTGCCATCGTGCAAAAGACAAGGTCAAGCATGACCCAGAATTCTTTTGTGAATATATATTATACTTATATTCATGGAAAGTTTAGTTTACAGAAAACGGTGTTCTTGTTATTTGTAGTGGGCGGGGGCCAGATAATCACAGGGACCCAGTGATAGACGTGAGAACACGTGCGTGCACTGACATACCCTGCCACAGGTGATATTTCTATAATATTCCTATAGTAATTCACTTGTGTTTTGAGAAAATACTGAAAGGACCAAAGCTTAGGCTTATTTAGGTCTAAGTAGTAGTTTTTTTTTTTTTTAATTAAAGAAGGTACACAGTATTGATGGTTCATCGGAGCTAGTTAGCCAGGCCAGTGAATACAAACTCAGAGCTCATCTTCTTTGGCAGCGCCTTTCTGGGTGCTGTACAGATTATGATAGAGCACCACAGTGGATTGTGCTGGTATTACAGTCAAAAAGAAAACTACTTCACAGAGAAATGGTCATTAAAAATAATGAAGGAATAGTTTATTTCTGTCATACATTATAAGGAACAAATACTTAACAATTTGTGTGAAAATTCAACTGACTAAACATTGTCTTACATGTTTACAACCAATCCATTTCACACAATAAATGTCGCACAACCAGTGAACAAAAAAGGAATAGGCTGAAGGCTTACTTTTGCCTGTCCTATACAATCCAAAAGATAAGTTAGAATATCAGCAATACAAAGAAACGCTGTGAGCACAAAAATATGTTTGACCAAAGAGGAAGGAGGAAAAACCCTGAATAGCTGATAAAATATTTCAGTAAGTGTGTTTAAGACTCTTGAAACAAACTCAAAATCAGGGGCAGCTCAAATGCAGATTTGGAACACATTATCAGATATAATTCTGGCCGTTAAAATACAGTACATTCTATGTGTGACTGTCTTATGGTAAAGTAGAGTAACTAGAGTGCTCTTTTAAGCTTCCCTCCAGCTGGCAGAGCCGGCCACACAGGAGTGCTTCAGAGCTCTGTTGTAGGCTGCTTAGTAAAACCTCATGCTCTGCACTCATGAATGCACACACTAATGCTTTTGATACAAACGCAAACACACAGATGATAAAACTCAACAATTACACAAATTCACACTCCGATAAACGCATGGATGCACACACGTGGACAGAAAAATGAAAACATTGCATTCACATACAGTATGCACATACACTTGCCTGGTAGAACAAAAGAATAACAGATTATTGTTATTGTAAATGGCTGTGGGGTACGTCTCTGTCACTGTCCAGTGCCTCTTTACTGCTGATGATCAGTCTGACAGTGAGGAGCCTCAGCCGCGTGTGCACGCACACACACACACACACACACACACACACACACACACAAACATACACTTCTAACACGTTATAGATTGTCATGCAGCTGCTATATATGACATGTTGGCAAACTGCTATATGAGTGTGTAGGCCATATTAAAAATGACATGACTGTGCAAATATCTATGTGAACATGCACAAACACACACACTTACACTGACATACACACCACTGGGAATATGTGCATCTCTGAATCTTTTTGGGTGAGCACTCACACACACCACACACACACACCACACAGACACCTTACACAGAGATGTGTGTGTGTCACTCAGATGTAGAACATCATGCACTGACTCCAACGCCACTCTCTAGATAACAGCAGCCATGTTTTCTGTTTTCTCTCTGTTTAGTGTTTTTTTTTTCCCATTTTCTCTACATCTCTCTATCTCTCCCTTCCTTGAATATGTCATAACACCTCCCCCCCCTCTCTTTCTCTCCTTTTGATCTCTTGATAGATATTCGACTTGATGGATGCCAAAGCTCGGCAAGATTGCATCAAAGAGATAGATCTCCTTAAGGTAAAGAACCAGAGGAGAGGGAGACGGCGTCATGCGCTGCTTTCTGTTCTCTTAAGGTGCCTCAGCTGAGACCTTCCACCACAGGAAAACAATTGATCTGCGCCAGACGGCTCGGATCTGTGTGGTGTGTGTGTGTCTGTGTGTGTCTGTGTCTGTGTGGTGTGTGTGTGTGTTTGTTTGTGTGCATACATGCTTTCCTTGCATGGTTATAAATGCAAAAGTGTGTGTATGAGTATTTGTGCATAAGTGTGTGTGTGTGTGTGTGTGTGTGATAGAGTGACTGTATGTGTGGCTTAGTGTCTCCATATGTCTGCATGTGTGCATGTGTATCACTTGCACACATCCCAGTGTGCCATCCCTCCAGGCTCACATTGACTCTTTTTTTAATGCCAAAACTATTGTTTTTTATCTCTCTGTAATGTTTCGGAGGGGGGCAACAGTGCATCAGCATGGAAATTTAGCTGCCTCCCTCATGTGTCTCTTGATGTTTTACCTCTCTCACTTCCCTCACTCATTCTTTCTTTTCATTCCTTTTTTTCCCAAATGAAGCGATTTCATTTATCAAACTGCCTTTAACATGTGTCAGTCGTGCTGCTCTCAAACGATAATGAACAAACTAATGACAGCTTCAATAACTCCCCTTGTCTGCAAGATCCGAGACGTGTGTCAGAGTGGTGTGTGTGTGTGTGTGTGTGTGTGTGTGTTCATGGTTATCTCTCCCCCTCCATATCATATGTGCAGCTTTTCTGTGAATGTGAGCTGGAGGCATTTTGCACACACACACATTGGGGAAAACAAGAAAACAATACAACCAATTAGTTTGTGCCACTCAAACAACAGTGAAGCTCCCCAGGCTCTTTTGGCCAATCACAGAGAGCAATACTTATATGCTGGGGATACCCTGTAAAGAGCTGTGATCTGAGTGGTGGGTCACTGATATGATGGCATGAGACAGTGTGCTGTGCCTGGATCACATTTGGCCCGGGCGTGTGACCTCAGAGTACGGGGTCAGATGGGGGTTAAATATCACACTATGCCGGTGACTGCATCGCCTTGTTTCCTGTGTGCATCTTCTGTTTTCTTTATTTCTCTTTCTGTTTTCCTCTCAGTTGCTCCCTCTTTAATATCAACCCTTCTCTAGCCTTCTCTTGCTCCATACTCCCTTTCCCCCATGTCATCCATTTCTACATGTCCTATGCCTTTTGCTTTCCTCAGGTTGTTCCTATCTCCTCCTCTCTCGCCCTGTTGCCATGTCCTCCCACCCATCCCTCCTCCTTTCTCCCTCCCTGGCTCGTCTCCCCCTTCTCTGAGCATTTTGTTGCTCCCTTTTCGTCCTTTAAGCAATGTCTTCTAGCTGATTGCTTGTGAGCGTGGTAGTTATGCCCTGCCCTGCGCTGCCTGGCCAACCTAATAATAAAAGGCTGAGTGTGAGAGAGACAGTCCTTCTGCCTTATCCCCCACTAGACAGGCCAACAGGAGAAACAGCCAAATCAGAATAATGAGAGACACAGTGGCATGGACCGACTGGAATGACACACATACACACATGCACGCATACTCAGTCATGGCCCTTCAACAGTCTGCCTATTTGTTTGTTTGTCTGTCTGTGTCTGTGTCTGTTCATTCATCTGTGCTCTGCTGCTCTGGCATCATGATTTTCAGCTTGAAAATCTCACTCTGTCCTTTTGTCTAAATCCACACTGATAGGAATGTTTGTGCAGAAATAGCCCACTCTCTTGCTAACTTGCCATAATTCTTGAAATCCTCCAACTATAGTCTATGGTTGCTATGAGCCCTGGATTATATTTTGAAGATTAATGATTCACCCTAATCAGTGGTGAAAAGCAGTAATGATGCCTGTGCATTTTTCTGTTTGTGTTTGTGATATTGTGTTTATGTGCTTCTGTGTAAATGTTTGCATCTCGGGGGTTATGTGTCTTTGTGTGCTTGAGTTCTGCATCTGATTAGATTATACCAGCGGTTTACTTTCAAGAGTTAGACCTGGCAACATCCAACTTATTTAACTCGATGCGCCGCTATATGTTGATTTAACTGTACAGGCTTTAGGTATCTATAAATGGTGTGTTTCTTGGTAAAATTATTATACACTCCCTCTCACGGGAAAAATCCATCCAGGATTATAGGTGGTCTGATCACTTTGCTGTTAACCGAGTTGGAAAATAATAAATATGTTGTTCATACAAAGACATAGCATCAGCTGTGTCTGATGATGGGCATTTATTAAAAGCTAGGATACAAGTCTTAATACATTGTCTAGGCTTACAGCATCCATTTCCACTCTGCATGATCTTAGCATGGAGGAGCCCAAAGTAGAATGTAACTGGAGCTCAAGTAGTTTTTTCAGCTTTGTTGTTCAGCTTGCTAGCAGCTGCATTTTGTTATGCATATACTTGAAATCTATTTCAAAATCAGACCGTTTACTGTAATGATTCATTTTACTACCTGATAGTATTTGTCACTGTATTACACAGATTCTGAGCACACCAAGTTATTGTTTGTTTTGGAAATATTACATTGAGCCTTGTCTGATTATGTAATTACAGACGCTGGTTTAGAACCACCGTCTATACAGTACAGTAATCATAACAGTTAATTATAGTAATGAATGATTGTTGTAATACAATAGTCTTTGACAGATTAGACACACGGTAGATGATTTTAGCATCCATCATTTACATAAACATCTGCGTGTGAACATATCCTGTCATTTCTCTGTATCCTGCGCCTGGGGTTCGAGTGCTGGAAGAAGGGGGGAGGAGGGGCAGGGAGAGGGAGAAGGAGAGGGAGAGACTTGTCATCGCTCTTGCTTCCCTGGCTGTGCTACAGTGTGGAGCCGCAGAGAACTGCCACCCAGAGCCAAAAATACATCTGGCAAGAGAGAATAAGGGAGGGAGAAGGAAAGATGGAGACGTGAGAGAGAGAGAGAGGGAGAGAGAGAGAGGGAGAGGGAGAGAAGGATGGGGGAAGGGGGATGGAGATGGAGTGGAGAGTGTAGTGTAGCGTGGCGTACTGTACTGCACTGTGCTCTCCTCTCCTCTCTTCTCGGCATCATTCAGAGCATGAACATTTCTTTAATCACAGCAGAGAAAGAGAAGAGCGAAGCCGAGTGGAGGACGCGTGTCACACCGCTCCGTCTGCTCATATCATACCCCCCCACCCCTCCACCCCGACACCGCCATGCCACACAGCTCCATCTCTCCAGCTCTCCACATATCACCCTCTCTCTCCTTCTATTCCCTCCTCTCTCTCTCTGACTCTTTCTCACCGTGTCTTCCTTATGCGCTTTTTTTCACCCACCTTTGTTTTCTCTCTACCTCTTCACCCTTCCCTGTCTCCATCACTCTTGTTCCTTGTCTGTGTCACTGTGTCATTTGTTTCTTTCCCTTCGTCGTCCCTCCCTCCCTCCCCCCTTTTCTTTTCCCTCTTTGGATGGATAGAGCCTTTTTGTTTACTTGAGGGAATGCTGTTCCTGCCTTATTGACCAACCAACAGGAAGGAATCTCACCCAGAGATGAGCCTGGGACGCTTGTTTTTCTGTCTGCCAGCCGTGTCAGCCTGTCAGACATTTGTGTGTGTGTGTGTGTATGTGTGTGTGTTGTGCGTGTGTCTCGGCACATGAGCTGTTGTCACAGACAGAGGGGATGTTGTGACATGTCACCCAGCTTTGTCACACTTGAGGACAAAACCGTCTCATTAGGTCCACACTTAACTACCAAACATGGCTTTGACTGTTTAGTTTTAATTGGTTTTAGCTGGTGAAAGTACAATGCATTGCACCACTCATGACTTACAGATGTAAACCTCACTTATTTTTCATCTGTAAGGGATGACAGGGTTGCTTTGAGATAAATTTTATAGTAGCACTATGCAGCAGTTATTTGGAAATGCCAGGAACAAGTTTAGTGTGAATAAGTAGCGGTAACATGATTAAAAAAAAATGCCGCATAGGGTGAAATGAATGCATATACAGAATATGTGGTCTTAAGCAAGTTTAGCCAAGCGTTAATGAAGTTAATCCAGTGTTTTTGTTTAATCTTTATCCTCTTTGCTATTGAACATAAATTCAAAGCACATACCAAAGTCACCACAGGGCAAGCCATTGTGCCACAGGCCATTTTTTTTCTTCTACCTTTAAATTAGTCGAGCCTATCTAATTACAAAATTTTGTAGCAACCACTGGGTATTCTGCAGCATTGAAGATGTTAATATCTACGAAATATATGTATTTGATTTCTCTGTCTCTATCTTTTCCCAAAGTCATATTTTAGAACTCTGGTATTGTTTTCCCACCTTTTCTCCAGCCATTGGTTTCCAATCATTATACTATAATATGAAAATTAACTTTCTGAGACTTAAAACTTTCTTCACAGCAGTATTCCATCAACGTAATAAAGTTGTCCACGTTAGTCTCGGTAAAAGTAGCAGCACTGTTGTGTTATTATGACATTAATCAGTTGAAATTGGGCAGATTGACACTGTTTCTCACCAGAAAATAGTCCCTTAGAAATTCCTTTACATAGGGAATTACTAGTTCCATGATTTAGTTAGCCACAGAAGCAGAACTCTATAAAGTGGGTGTTTCAACCAGCAATTTATATATTCATATTCATATTGGAAAATCAAGGGATTAAGATGTTATGCTGTGAAATCTTTAATACCCTGCATGATTTGGAAAGTAGTTTGTTGCAATGTAAAATGTGTGTAAATTGTAGTAAACAGGCCAAACATTCAAGATCACTGGTATGTTTTAAAACCTATTGCCTTTGTGACAGATCATCTTGCGTTAGGTAGTGCTGATTTAGGGGAGCTCTGTTAATGTTGAAACTTCCACCAAAACCTCTCCTTTTCTCTCCTTTATTCCCTCATGATCCCTTTCTTTCCTCTACACAGCAATTGAACCACCCCAATGTGATAAAGTACCATGCATCGTTTATTGAGGAGAATGAGCTGAACATAGTGCTGGAGCTAGCAGATGCAGGGGACCTCTCACGCATGATCAAGGTAAGGGAGTGCACACAACTGCAAACTTGCCAGCTCTCACTCATTTTTTCACTGCATCTCAGTCAGACTCAGCCGAACTCCTGGAATAGAAGCTGATTAGTTGATTAGCTGAGCTCCTCGAGGAATGCTCGAGGTGACACCCAGGTACAACGCTTAGAGGACAGAAGACTCAAAAATGCAAACATAGCTTGGGATATCAGTTAAACCAGAATTTCCAGTGTTTTTGTACAACTAGTGGTAAAAGTTTTTTTGCAGCTTTTTTTTTTTCTTTTTTTTTTTTTGTGGTTGTTGTGGCAAGCCGCCTAACTACTGATTATCTACATATTGAGTATCTACACGAATTTTTCGATAAATTGAGTACTTCATATTAAATGATTATTCACTTACCCTGTCTTTACAATTATTACTCACACTCTGAGAGACTCAGTCAAATTCAAAATGCAGCTAACAAATAAGTGAAATGTCATTTTCTAGATACTCAGTCTACCAGTCTATAGTCTATTTAATACTGTGATGAATAAATAGATAACTCTGAGGTGCAAAGCTTGACAGTCCAACACAGTCCTTTGTCAGAGAGGACAAAGAAGTTTCTCCTTGGATTGTTTTTCTTGGCAGTTCATAGGGAATGCCAGTATGGAAGCACCAAACTGCTGATGTGGTCTTTTATAACTGAAGGAATGGTGGCAGGAGGTCTGTGGTTTTGAATTGGTGCAGGATCTCGTCTACCTGGATACTGAGTCAGTCTGACTCATACATTCCACATTGAAACCAAATAATATAAGACCTCCTGCAGCCTCCTGAAATCCCAGTAGGCTGCATTAACAGCTGCTTAATCTCTTTAATGGGAAGTGGTCAGAATCAAACGACAATGAAAAGGTGGAAAGTTCACACATTTTTTGTATGTAGGGGGTGTATGACCAATTACCGAATGTAACCTATCTTACTTTGATGTTTAATAGTCGGTATGCCGTCTCATATTTCCTCAGCATGCATGAGTGAATTCATTTTGAGCTTGCACTAACCCACTATATGACTTTTATCTCCATGATTTCTCCATGATCATATTTATTGTCTATATTTACAGTACAGGCCAAAAGTTTGGACACACCTTCTCATTCAATGCGTTTTCTTTATTTTCATGACTATTTACATTGTAGATTCTCACTGAAGGAATCAAAACTATGAAAGAACACGTGGAGTTATGTACTTAACAAAAAAAGGTGAAATAACTGAAAACATGTTTTATATTCTAGTTTCTTCAAAATAGCCACCCTTTGCTCTGATTACTGCTTTGCACACTCTTGGCATTCTCTCGATGAGCTTCAAGAGGTAGTCACCTGTGAAGTGAAATGGTTTTCACTTCACAGGTGTGCCTTATCAGGGTTAATTAGTGGAATTTCTTGCTTTATCAATGGGGTTGGGACCATCAGTTGTGTTGTGCAGAAGTCAGGTTACTACACAGCCGACAGCCCTATTGGACAACTGTTAAAATTCATATTATGGCAAGAACCAATCAGCTAACTAAAGAAAAACGAGTGGCCATCATTACTTTAACAAATGAAGGTCAGTCAGTCTGGAAAATTGCAAAAACTTTAAATGTGTCCCCAAGTGGAGTCGCAAAAACCATCAAGCGCTACAACGAAACTGGCACACATGAGGACCGACCCAGGAAAGGAGGACCAAGAGTCACCTCTGCTTCTGAGGACAAGTTCATCCGAGTCACCAGCCTCAGAAATGGCAAGTTAACAGCAGCTCAGATCAGAGACCAGATAAATGCCACACAGAGTTCTAGCAGCAGACCCATCTCTAGAACAACTGTTAAGAGGAGACTGCGCGAATCAGGCCTTCATGGTCAAATAGCTGCTAGGAAACCACTGCTAAGGAGAGGCAACAAGCAGAAGAGATTTGTTTGGGCCAAGAAACACAAGGAATGGACATTAGACCAGTGGAAATCTGTGCTTCGGTCTGATGAGTCCAAATTTGAGATCTTTGGTTCCAACCGCCGTGTCTTTGTGAGGCGCAGAAAAGGTGAACGGATGGATTCCACATGCCTGGTTCCCACTGTGAAGCATGGAGGAGGAGGTGTGATGGTGTGGGGGTGTTTTGCTGGTGACACTGTTGGGGATTTATTCAAAATTGAAGGCACACTGAACCAGCATGGCTACCACAGCATCCTGCAGCAACATGCCATCCCATCCGGTTTGCGTTTAGTTGGACGATCATTTATTTTTCAACAGGACAATGACCCCAAACACACCTCCAGGCTGTGTAAGGGCTATTTGACCAAGAAGGAGAGTGATGGAGTGCTGCGGCAGATGACCTGGCCTCCACAGTCACTGGACCTGAACCCAATCGAGATGGTTTGGAGTGAGCTGGACCGCAGAGTGAAGGCAAAGGGGCCAACAAGTGCTAAACACCTCTGGGAACTCCTTCAAGACTGTTGGAGAACCATTTCAGGTGACTACCTCTTGAAGCTCATCGAGAGAATGCCAAGAGTGTGCAAAGCAGTAATCAGAGCAAAGGGTGGCTATTTTGAAGAAACTAGAATATAAAACATGTTTTCAGTTATTTCACCTTTTTTTGTTAAGTACATAACTCCACATGTGTTCATTCATAGTTTTGATTCCTTCAGTTAGAATCTACAATGTAAATAGTCATGAAAATAAAGAAAACGCATTGAATGAGAAGGTGTGTCCAAACTTTTGGCCTGTACTGTATGTATTTTATTTTATTTGCATCAGTACTTCTTAATTGGCTAGATGTAGATGTCTCTTTCTCATTAAAAAAACAGATTCTTAATTTTAGGGGGACTAATCAATGAAATTAGTGTTGAATAAGTAAATGTAAATGAATGTATAGTAGAATCGAGTACTTAGTGTGTACGTTAGCCCTCTGTGACACAGGGATGTGGCAGGATGACCTTGTGTTAAACCTAGACCTGTTAGCTTTGCGGTGAGGGAATAATTCTGTTTGCAAGGATGCTGTCATTGAATTTGAAACCAAAGAAGCTACACATTTGTTCTAAAGTAGTAATGATTCCCTCGCAGGCTAACCCTGTTATGCATCTCGAAGTTACAGCAAAACCCCAGCTATTCACAACCTGCCAGTATAGCAAATTAGTGGTATGCATGTAAAAAGCCTGGTCTTTCCCATGCATAAATGATGCAGTGGCGTTGTATCAGCGCTACTCGACAAGCCGTTTGCAGTCATACTCAGCAGCTCCACGTCCGCACGGTTCAACACAGCAAATTAGGAGAGGCGAGGATTAGCAGTACAAGAGATTGAACATGGCAGGCTCTGCACACACACACACACTCACAGGCACGTGCACACTCACACACATACATATACACTCACATACCCTCACACACTGATTGCATGCGTATACTGTATAAGCAGAGTACTTGCAGACACTTGTGCGCAAAAAAACGTGGAAACACGTACAATGAAATGCGCATGCACAGAGATATAACATGGCAGTCTTTAAAGGTGTGATAACAAACTGCTTAGCATCGGTGCTACAGTATATAGCTGAGCTACAGAGGATGCCGAGACTGTTCAGCCTGTGCCACCTCCTTATGGCTGCTGACAACACATACATACATGCACACGCTTCTACTCTGAAAAATTTGTCTCCCGTACCGTTCTAAATGATTTGTTTTTCTAATTAAGCAGTGGCAATCCAGAGGTACGCGCCAGGGCTCAGCCCCCCTCCCAGGGCCGTATTGTGAAGTAAACACACTCGTACAGTGCGCCATATGTAAAACAGAACCCCCTGATGCATGAATTTAACATTTTTTATTCTTTTTGATTTTTCATCCTCCACTCCACTCTGCTTTCTCCTTCTTTTCCTTTGCCGACCCTCCCTCCCTCCCTCTCTCTCCATTACACTCTCTCTCTGACCATCTCAGAATTCAAATGAAATCAAATGGTCCTTGATTTGCATGCACTTACAGAATATTGCATGTGCAGTGTTTGCTGTTAAAGGCATGGAGAAGAGGATGGTGGTGGTGTTGGTGGGTGTCTTTGTGCTCCCCCATTGACATCAAACAGTCCTCTGATATGGAAATAGGAGGGCAAGGGAAGAATGGCTCCTCACTGAGGCTTTGTTTGGATGTAGGCCAAGGTCTCTCTCTCTCTCTCTCTCTCTCTCTCTCTCTCTCTCCCTCTCTGTCTCCCTTTCTCTCCCTCTCTCTCTTTCTCTCTCTCCGTCTGTCTGTCTTTCTTTTTCTCTTACCATCACTTAACATCCTTCCTTCTCTTTCTTGCAGTCTTTATGCTCTCCCCACCAGTCTTTCCCTCTCTCTCTCTCTCGCTATCTCTCTCTCTCTCTCTCTCTCTCTCTCTCTCTCTCTCTCTCTCTCTCTCACTCACTCACCCTCTCTCTCCATTGTATTCTGTGAAAAACAAAACAAAAAGTTTGCTGATGAACTTTCTGTTTGAGCAAGCTAAACTGGCTACCTGGCTCTCAATGAGGAATAAAGTGAAGGACTGTGGGCCAGTACACAGGGTGTCACTGTTGAAGGGGCAGTTGTCTGCGCATCTTAGGGCTGAATATGATTATTACAATCTGGTAAATTATATTGATGGCTTTCAGGAGGTTTGGTGTCAATATGGAGTTGTTGGTGCTCTTGAGGAAGAGGGTCTCAGTATTTGAATGTGACAGCTTGATATCATATTTTGTATTTTTTTACTTGTGATTGGGAATGCTGCGGTACAGGGCTGGAGCTGTGTGTGTGCAGGTGGAGGGGGAGGGCGGTGATTTGTGGATGGCCTAAGAGGTGTCTTTTCAGGTGATTTTATTCTTTCAGCAGTTTTTGTAGTTTTATTTTTAAGTTCCTCTTATAGGACATCAAAAGTCTTTCTCACCCCTTGATCCCTGACCTCACTGGAGATGATTATTAATTATTATGTCTTTATAGATAATAGAATAAGCAAACAAGATAAGCCATTTCTCCATAGTGCTCTTGCACTAAGAGCTTCTCAGTAACTTGATAATATGCTATTAGGATGGTGATCGATTATCTTTCATCATGTCACATTTAAGTTGAGTGCCATTTCTTTTTTATCAGTGAAGTTCATTGCCCACCACAATACTTTAGTCAGAATGTGCAAAAACATTGAGTGAATGACACATTTTGCCAACAGGCAACACAGGTTTGTATTTCCTGGAACTGTTTGTTATTTGTGTTTTTACACTTGTATTCCAATATAACTGGACTATTGCAGAAATACCAGAGTAAGGCATCTTGTGCAATTAACTTTTTTCTTAGTGAATTTATGTGGTTCCTGTTTTCATCATCACCCTAGGCCAGTGCACTGCTGTGCACAGAGCAGCACAAACTTTATGGACTTCTTTTTTATTATCAAGTAATGAGTTCATTCAAAGAAGGAGATATCTGCACTTTGTTTTTTAAGTGGCTATTCTCATCCTGACTCTTACAAAATGATTGGTGGAATGAAAAAACTCATTATTGTATGTTTGTTTTAAATAATGGTATTTGTGCTTTTACTTTGTTATTAATGTATTGTAGCAAATATCACAGCCTAATATGACAGGCAAAACTGGAGACAGATGCAAGGAACAGGAAAAGTAAGAAAGGAGAGGACTTATAATGAAGTCATGCAGGATTCAAATGCACCCTGGCATAAATGTATGTTTTTTTCCTCAGCATATGAAACTATGGCAGCACCTCAAAAAAAAACAAAACAAAAAAAACAAAACAAAAAAAAAAACCTGCTTCTAGCCGCACTTTGTTACTAAATTTCCTTTCTTTGTTATTTCTGCTTTTTGGTCAGAGGCGGGGTTCCTTTCATCAGTTGTTGCTTCTTGTCATTGCGGATCGATCTACCATGATGTCTAAGTCAATGCTCTGTCATCACTGTGGCTTCTGTGAGGGGGACCACAGTCTTGATGATCCAGAACAACTCACTCAGCCCTCCAAAATAAATAAATAAATAACTACATTTAAAAAAAACATATTACTGGAATTACTGTGCCACTGAAAGCTGTACGTAACAAAAGAGCTGTGTGCCAGATGGGAGAGTTTGGAAGGAACCACAAATTTCTTCTCCCTACTCCTGAGAATGCATGTGCTTTCCATTGCAGGGCATAGTGAAAATGAGATGGGGGCTTGGTTAGGCTAGGCAGAGAATGAGAGGAAAGCGGTCTGGGTCCCATTAACAGTGGAGTCATAGAGCTGGGGAGAGAGGCTGGGGATGGATGCTTTACACACACACACACACACACACACACACACACACACACACACGGACACAAACATTGTTGGTCTTAAAAGTATATTCCGTGCCACACAAGGCCTTTTGCTATTCCTGTTAAAGATTTTATTTGTGCCTTGTTTTCAGGTACGCTAATATTGGGTTGACTCAGTCCATTTGGTGTGTGTGTGTGTGTGTGTGTGTGTGTGTGTGCACGCGTGTGTATGCACATTGCAGCACTTTAAGAAGCAGCGGAGGCTGATCCCAGAGAGAACGGTGTGGAAATACTTTGTCCAGCTCTGCAGTGCGTTGGAACACATGCACTCCCGGAGAGTCATGCACAGAGGTATTGTTGATGCACTGGATACATGTACACATCCATCATAAACATAATTAACGCATGTAAAAACACAGAAACACACACATATGCGTAGAATTTTGGTAGTTAATACCAGTTGCAGTGAGATTCTCATGATTTTCAGTACCTGATTTGATACCGCTGCAAAAACAGAAATCCCTTTCAGCATGCACTTTGTATTCAAATTTTGTTTAAACATTAATAAATAAACAGAAACCTAACAATGAATAAGGTGATATGATTATGTGTTCATTCTGATTTACACTTCTGTCACCTTAAAGGGCAACTCAAAGTGTTTACGTAAGACTAATTAATTTTATGGAAAATTTTATGGAAAATAATAATTTAGAAATAAAGTAATAATGCTGTGGACAATGTGCCATAGTAGATGTCCACATTATATCTGCTTCTAAGAACACATAAACTCTTGTGTCACTACATTAAAACAATTTTGAAATTATACCATCACTGCGGTCATGTGATTTAACTATTTTTCATATCCTCTACTTAAATGCATTATATATAATACTGAATATCATTAGAAAAAAAAATATATGTGCTGCATGAATAATTTACTGAAAAACACTAAGCTCTGAAAATAATCACGTGAATGAATGAAAACAAAACATGAAGTAGATGTTTCAAGGTGGACTTAGATAGTGTGAGCGACCTTGTTGCATATGACAGAGAAGGCCTGAGTGTAGGTGTTGAACAGCACATAGGCCAGAGAACGCAGTGTTTATGGGCCCACATGCTTTCAATAAGGCCCAGTAA
Organism: Myripristis murdjan; assembly: GCF_902150065.1. Lineage (NCBI taxonomy): Eukaryota > Metazoa > Chordata > Actinopteri > Holocentriformes > Holocentridae > Myripristis > Myripristis murdjan. The sequence continues at coordinate 23,707,901 of NC_043983.1, read as the reverse complement.
TATTGAGGCCTGGATTCATGTACCCATACAGCACCCATACACAGCTACAGGTGATGTAGTTCTGTTGGACTGACTCTGATTAGGGCACAGAGACACTAATGAACCCTGAGCTCTGAGCTTTAATGACCACTTAGCAGAGACTGCCTATTCAAAAGCCACTTACAATTATTCGGGAGCAGTAAATTTCAAAAGCTGCTGCAGGTCACATTAATATTACTGTAGAGAAAGCAACAGAAATGCCCCAACCCCCACCCCCCATGTTAACTGGAATGGCTGTTTTTTAAATATGTGCCTACAATCCAGTCATGTTTTCTGAGCAAAGATGGAAAAAAAAATCCCCCGGCTAAACTCCACCATGGATGTCATGCGTGCGTCGTGGATTACAAACTCGCACGGATAGGTAGAGGCTGGGGGTAAGGCCTAAATATAATATGCACACTTTTTCTCAAACCGATTTAGTGTGCTATCATACAGTGCATCTCTGTTTTTTTAATCAACCATTATCACTTATGTAAAATAATGTTAGTCTGTGTTCACAGTAACATGTGCTTGATGCACACTAAAGTGGCATTTAAACGTTCATTGAGTTTGATTGCAGCAGATTGTTGTAAGTGCACTCTCCTCTCCATCTCCCTCTTCCTCACCCTCTCCCTCTCCCTCACTCTCACCCTCTCCCTTACTCTCACCCTCTTTTCTCCCTCTCCAGATATCAAACCAGCCAATGTATTCATCACAGCCACAGGAGTAGTGAAGCTAGGAGACTTGGGACTGGGACGATTCTTCAGCTCCAAAACGACTGCTGCTCACTCACTAGGTAAATCACAGCAGTCTAGACATATGTGGAGACTCTTTCTCTCTCACACACACAGGCCCCCAGTAATCACCCGGAGCTGGATGTGTTTCATTAGGAATGGTGAGCCCAGAACCATGTGTTGTGTTGTAGTGCTTTAGGGCCAAGGCTGCACCCAGCCCCTTCATTGGCCAGTTAGCTGCTTCCTGTTGCCTTGACCTTTGACCCTGACACAGATGATGTCTGGGCAGAGCCAGTCGACACACGGCTCTGATTGTGACTGTGTGCCATAAAACATACCGGCCAACGCGACAAACAGGGTTATTGTGGGTTTGTAGGAAATGAAATCATATAACACCCTGTGGGTTTTTTGGTTGCTGTTTTATTTTTAAGTGAGTAATAGTTCAGGAATATGCATAATTGGTAACCTTGAACTATGCAAAAGCAGGGTAAAGTCTTTAAGAACAAGTTTGTCTCTCTTGATTCAAATCACAAGACTTAACAACATTTAACATTTAACAACATTTAACAACATTTTGATGCTCAGGTCATGCAGTGACCTGAGCAATCAAAATGTATTCTTAGATGCATATGGACCAGGTACTCTGAATCTTTTACATTAGGTCCCGGTCTTTTAAAAACCATCTGAAACAGCATTTAAATAATTATTAATTTCCAAAGGAACAGACATATCTGTATCACTGAAAGCCTTGTCCTGTCAATGCGAACATAATTTAAAGTCTATTTATTTAGTCTCAGTTGCAGCCATGACCAAAACCCCCCTGTTGGTGTCAGCTTGCTGCAGCTCGCCTCACTTCACAGGAGACATGGGGTTTAACACAAATACACGCACAGAAACATATATACACACCTACTTCACTTCAGAGATGCCCTAGTGTTTTAAACACAGGCCAACATCTTTACAGTTTGTTAACAGCCTGTCCTTTCCTGCCTTCATCACCGCACCCTGCTGTAAAAGTCTCTCAGCATTAGTGGAGATAATTTATTTAGTCATTTTATTTTAGTGGACTAGAAATGGCTGCTAATATATTGAAATAATTTTATTAATTTAAGTGGGTATATACTAAACCAGTTGAATCTACAGCACCATCCAGTAAGTTATGGCTCAGATCAGCATGTGGTGGAGGAGGTTAGACGAGTTTTCATTTTGTCTGTTGGAGCACATGGAGGTGTGAATTGTAAAATTACAAAATATCTTGAGCAATTTAACTTGTTAGGTATAGATTTGAAAATGTAGAAAAGTGGATTGCTTAAATTTAAATATAAATGCTGTCATTTGCACTGTCTCACTTCCCTCTGTCACTCTGTTATTAAGTTAATACCATAAACAAATGCGCTATTCTCAGCCTCTGTGCAGCAGCAGCCCAGCCTTTGAGAAGGTGTGAATCACATGATCAGCTCTACAGAAGTCCTATCAACTAGGCAGCCTGCAGTGCCAGCGGAGCGAGGTGAAAGCGTCTGTGATTGCTCATTAAACGTTGAGTCCACAGCACCCTCTTTAGGTTGACAGAGGATAGGCAGCTCCACTCGCTGTGGGGTCACTGTAACACTCGAATCATCAGCCTGTCCATGTAATTGGCTCCTGGGCTATTTACTGAGCTACACAAATCACACAATATTACCTTGAGTGATGTATCGGCAAAAAGTCAGCTTATTAAGAAATAAGAAAAAAAAAATTTTTTACATGAAGACCTGTGTTTATTTTTTAACTTATATATTTATGTTAGAATCGTAGTAGGCCAGAGGCTAATAAAAGGCTTAATGGCTTCATAAATAATTTTGTAAAAGTCCTTATGCTTAAGTTTGAGGGGGAAAAGGCATCAAATTTGTTGCTGTATGGTTTTCACATGACTGTACATTTTGTGTGCACTTTGTAATACCTGTCCAAAACACAGCAGTGTGTATCTGTTTCACATTATTTTCCTATCTCTCTGTCTTTTTTGGCTCCATGTCTTCTTTCCTCTGTCCCTCCCTCTGTTGCATTTACTTTTAGTCTCCCTCTCTCTCTCTCTCATTCCTCTCTATATGTTTTCTCAGAATGTGGTGTTAGAGATAGAAGAAGAGACAGTGGGTGAGGCAAAGCAAGAATTTGACAATGAGGTAGAGAGAGAGAGAAGGGTAAGGTGCAAGAGGAGAAAGGAAGAGACCAGAGTGAGAGAAGACAAAGCGACAGAAAAAGAAAGGAGCATGAGAAATAAAGAGCAGAGAGAACAAGTGACAGAAACAGAGAGAAAGAAAAGGTAGAATGAACAGAGCAAGAGGAGAGAATGTGACAGTGACAGAAAAAAGGAGAAAAAGGAAACTGGAGAGAGTGAGAGATAGGAAAAAGTTAGAAGGCGCAGAGTAAGAGGAGAGAATATGACAGTGTGACAGAAAAAAAGGAGAAAAAAGAAAGCATAGAAGGAGAGAAAGAAAGAATGTGTGGAGAGCAATGTATGTGTGTGCATGTGTGTGTGTCTGCGTGTGCACATCAACATCCACACGTGTGTGCGCACATGCACACAAGTGTAGGTCTGTAATGAGCCCAGCCACCCAAGTGAACAGTAGAGTAGGGTGGTGGAGCTGAGATGGAGGTCCAGGCATATAGGCTGTCAGCTCCTAGGCTTTCAACTCAGCTGTTCAGCAGCCCGCAGTCACACACTTACACGCACACACACACACACACACACACACACACACACACACACACACACACACACACACATACACACATAGACAGACTCTTTTTCACACTACTTCTTCCATATAGGCTCACAGTCATGCACACACTCATGCATTCACAACACACACACACACATACACACACACAGCCAAGCACACACATGCAGAAGCGAATAGGCATGCATATGAACAAACAGTGAGGCATGTGCTAGTGGAGAGGCATATACAAATGCATGCCAAACACAGAGACGCATGGAGACAAATGCACATAAACTCTCAGGGACATTCATATAGACAAAAGCAAAAGACGCACCGTGGATAGTTTCTTGCATTTAAGTGAGTATGCAAAAGAACAAAACAGAACAGGAGCAGCAGGAAAGCTGATATACAGTCACTTCAGGAATGAGAGAGTAACTCATTGGCAGTTATAAGGAGTATAATATACTTGCAATTAACACCTGTAATGAGAAAGGTGTTAACAATGAGGAAAGGGGCAGAGAGAGGAAGAGAGGGAGGTGAAGCAGTGGAAAACAGCAAGAGGGAGAGTGAGCTTGAGGTAGAGAAAGTCCTGGAAGCTAATGTTGGAGATTAATATGATTTGAAATTAAGAGGGAGACGAGGGGCCGCTAAAAAGAAAGATGGCAGTGAGAGCTCAGTTTAGAAAGCAAAGATAAGAGTGAATGATATGGGAATATAGCCTGCCATTAAGTTCTTCCATTCTCCCTCTGCATTTTGGCCACTGAGCCCCTCTCCTTGTAATAGGATGTCATCTTTCCACGATGCAATCTACAGCCAGCCCGTTGTTATGTCCTGGTTGTAACTTTCTAAACTTCCTCATCAGCTAGAATAAGCTCCTCCTCTGTCCTCCTCTTCACCCGCTCACTACTTTAACATCATTCAAAACTCTGAAACTGCACATTCTGTAAATAAATGTATCCAAATTTCAGATCAGTAGTGCAGGTGCCTCTGTCGCTGCAATTAGGACTGTGGCCACAGAAAAAGTTCACTCAAAGCAGCTTACCTTGCTGCTGAAAGTCTGCAGCTGCACCAGATTTTTTAACTGACCAGATTGACGTCAGAGACAAAAGCTTTTTTTTTTTTTTTTTTTTTTTCCACCACATGGTATGGCTCAACCTGACTCTGCTCTACTTGACTCTACTCGCTTTTGGTACCAGGAACTTTTCTGGATTTTGTTTTCCAATGCAGTCAGTACCCCCTCATGAAATTACTGTGATGTCATCTTCAACACAACACGCACAAGTGGAGGATAACGAAGTGGTGGTGTTCGTGAACATCTGCACCACCTCAGTTGATCACGGCAAGGTTTTGCAGGTTGCCATTTAATTGTCAAGTGAACAAAAAAGTGATGATTTTCTCTGACCAATCAGTGGTCTGCAGTGTTTTCACCTTTTAGTATCACCCAGCTTGCTTGGAACCTCAACAGAGGTGATACCAAAAAAAGTACCAGTCACTATCATTACTCTGATGGAAAGGTGAGCAGAGTCAAGTTGAATTTAGCTGTATCATGTGATGGAAAAGCGGCTAAAATAATCCAAGTGATCTAGTAAGAGCCTTGTGAGAGTGTCTGTATCCTTCATTTCCACTCCAAAAATGCATTTTTTCACCATAACTTTCAGTTTTGTTCAAGTGATATACTGCGAACCCAGAAGCAGGACTGACTCTGCTTATTTCAGCTTTCCTCACCATCTAGTGGTCAGAAAATCTCTTAGCGCAGCTTTAAGTTAAATACATTAAGATAATTCAAGCAATTCCACACAATCAAATAAATAAATGTATTTAACATTGCACTACTTTAGCTCATTTAGCAGAGGTTTGGAAGTCTGGGGTTTGAATAAATGAGGGTTTCTCTATACTGGATGACACCTCATGTACCTCCTATACAACAGCGTTTACCCTGTTTGCCAGAAAATACACTGTTGTCACAACCATTCACAATAATGGAAATCAATCCCAACATGACTTTCAATTTATTTGCATGAATAAATAATGTGCCCTTAATTTAGCATGCCGAAGGAGCCTGAGCCCAGTGCTGCTCTGCCTTTTTAATGCAACTATTAGCATAAGAGAGGCTGATTCTTTTTAATCAACTAATAATGGATGTTAGGGGAGCTTGTTCAGACCGCACCAGGAGACCTCATAGCACCCCCCCTCGCTTCTCTCTCTCTCTCTCTCTCTCTCTCACACACACAGACACACAGACACACACAAACCACAATACCAACCTGATGACCAATTAAAACAGCCACCCCTCCTCCCGTGCTCATGCTCTCAGTTTCTCTCTCTCTTGCTCTTTCTTGCCCCCTCTCTGCCTGCAGATGACGATTATTTTTTGAATGATAGGTAACACTTCATTATTTAAGACCACTTACTCAGATAAAAGCATGTTCTCTCAGCCCAATTAAATCTTCACCAAAACTGAAAGTGTTGACTTCAATTCTAATAGCTCCCTTTGTAATACTTTTATTAATTGCAATTATATACGTTATTTCCTCCAACCTGGCACATCGCCAGGTCGTAGGAAACGCACATACCGCACACACAGACGCATACACTCTGTAGAGTGTGTGCGCCTGTGTGTAAAAGACTAAGTGCAAACATCTTCACAGACATACACACACGTTGTAGTGTGTATGTCTGTGTGTTAAAGACTTAAGTGTGTGTGTATGTCTGTGAAAGTGTGTGCAGTTAGTCTTTTCCAAGCTTTTTCCTGCAAGTACACTTTTTCTCCTGAGCTCTCTTCACCTGAGAGCTTTTCTTACCTACCCAGCTCACTTTGGCTGTTTGTGCATTGTGTAAACTCAACAAAACTACCAGTTGCCCTCTATTGCAACCTCTATTTCCCAGTTTGCATTCTGTTTGGGCGAGGAGCACAGTTTGAATCATTTAAAAAGAAAAGGTACTTTTTCCCTCATGTAGAGTTCCCATAACCTCTCTTCTTTGGGGTTTTCTGTCAATAAAGGAATTAAAATTACATAAAAAGATAAGAACTTCCACTTCTATTGTCACTCTACCTCAAACAAGTGCACAATGCAACATAAAGATTTTTCAGTTGTCGAATTTCCTGTAAAACCAGTGGTTCCCAGTTAGTCTGTGCCATGGAAAACATCACAGATTTCCCTCCAGCCAAACATTATACCAGCTGATTTCACAAATCGTACATTCAGCCAGAGAGGGTGGAATTAATTTGTGAAACGAGCTGGTGTAATGTTTGTTGGGATGAAAACCTTGAGGACTCTTCTTTAGCACAAAAATGGACACCACTGGCTTAGAGGGAACATTTTTCCTGGTGCAACAAGACTCAAAATCAGTCCAAAAAAAAAAATGCTTAATCCAATTCAAAGTATCTCATATTGTCATCAGGTGTGGAATATTAGAGCTTGTAGTCATGTTATTCAAGTATTTTAACATAACAAAGCAGTGCTCAGTTATTTCATCAGAGATTTAAAGGTGTATGGGAGTCTTGCATCTAATAAGTTAAATAATTGGACATTTTCATTGGCATGTAAGTCTCCTGCATTATCTTGAGTTCTTATTGCCTTCACACATTGTCACGGGAAGGAAGCAATGGACTTGGCATACTCGCTCGGCAGAGATTATGTATCTGCATTTCCATGTATCTATAACTCATTTTAATTCTTGCTTGTGAGAAGTTAGAGAATTGCTTGGCACATGGTAGCGGGACAGAAATTTTTGAATCCTTAACCATATATGATTAATATGCAGCTACTCCTTAACATCCTTGATAGACCTTTGCGTGGGAAGTCATGGCAAACACAAAGCACGTGAAAAAAAGCAGTGATTCAAGCACAGTTAAGGATACAGCACACTGCCAAAGCTCCCTGCAGTCTGTTAAGGCTGTGATGTTGAGCTGTGGTTCCTCTGTGTGTCCAGTTGGGTGAAGGTCTGATTCTCTGGAGCTCTGCCAGTCACCATGGCAGTTTGGGATTCTTGAGTTTCAAAACCAGAACCAGAAATGGGCCGACTTTTAAGACTCCACCGCTGCTCCCTGGGCGTACTCTCTGACTACTGTTTCAGATCATTACAGAGCCCCAGTAATCAAAGCTGATTTATGTATATTTTGTGTGTGTGTGTGTGTGTGTGTGTGTGTGTGTGTGTGCGCGCGCGCTGTACATATGCATTCAGCTTTGTGGTACATGTAGGTTTGCATGCACTGTATGGGTGTTTGGGTATGATATTTTTTTCCGAACTTGAGCCAAACCCATTAAATATTAGCTTACCTGCACATTTTTTTAATCAACAGACACAGTGCACTTTAGTCTCCCTCTTGTTTTCAGATGACTTTGCTTTATTATTTTAAATCTTGCTAGAGTATAGTAAGTACTCCAGTGAAAGTGTCACAGATTGAGAAGACAACTCTTCTCCTCTGTTTTCCTCCGCTGTGCGAGCTGATTCAGTGGTGCATTCATTGATGAACTGAGGCAAAACATGGGTTTGCAATGCAAAATGCTAACAACAGTCTCTCTCTTTCTCCTGTTGTCCTTTTCTGCCCCTCTCTCGGGCGCTCTCTTCATGCCTTTTGTCCTTTCTCTCTCACTCACTCTTTCTCTGTCACACTCTCCCTCCCTCTCTCCCTCTCACCCTGTCTCTCTGTTCCAGTGGGTACTCCTTACTACATGTCTCCAGAGAGGATACATGAAAACGGATACAACTTCAAATCTGACATCTGGTCGCTAGGATGCCTGCTGTATGAGGTAAACTCCGGGAATATGTGCACACACTGTCACCCCGCAGTCGACTGTTGGAGTGACGTGTGTGTACACATGCACACATGTCACCCACACATACAAAAACAAACCATCTTCAATCCCACATATTTACTGTAAAAAAAAAAAAAAAAAAAAAAAAAAAATGCACATCAGCATACATCGCCACCAGCACTGTCCCACATGGTTACATTTATTTTTATGTCATAATACAGAAATAATAGCAATCTACACTCTTTTATATTGCACATGTATTTTATATGGTATGCCACAGTTCTTTTTTTCATTTTATCCCTTCTTTTCCTCCCTTCCCTCTCCTCCCACTGTCGGGCTTGCTGAAGCCGTCTGACTCTGTGAGTTAAACTTCTTTAGCTTGGTAACCTGTTGAGTGTTGCAAACCTGGCGACTGAAGGGAACTGACATGGCCATGTGTTTTAGATAAGGCCGCCCAGTGACACTGACTAGTCTGATTAGGCAGGAGAGAAATGCCACGGGACTCTGCTGTAGACCACACCGTCTGGAGAGAAGCCCTGGAGGGGGACAGAGAGGAGCAGAACAAGGATAGACAGGGAATGATAGTAGTCTGTCTGTTGTTTCACCTTGCCACCCTGCACATGCACTTGCCACACACACACACACACACACACACACACAGACACACAGACAGATACTCGGAGACACACAGGGAAATAGACTCAGTGTTGGCCAGGAAAACACCCACATTCTCCTCGCTGCCTCTCTCCCAACTCCCCGGAGTGACTGTTCACTTGGGTTGCATTTCAACACACCAGTGACTACACCTTCTCTACAGCGCCTCGGGCACAGAGATGGAGAGAGAGCAAGGACAAAGAAGTGATAGCTCGGCTTCCAGGTCATGGTTGCTCAGAAACCACAGTTCTTCATGCTAATTAGTCCCCCACAATGCATTGTGGCAAAGCTAGGCTTTGGTTGGCTGAAGGCAGTGTGTGCTGAGGGTCACAGTTTCTTCGGCATGTGTGTGTATATATGTGTGTTTTATAAGGAGTATATTACTCGTACTTTTATTTTATAAAGCTCAGATTGCACTGGTCCACATTACTTCTACTCCGTCTTTAGTTTCAGGAGGCATCATGAATGGATAACCATACCAGGACAGCAAGATTGTTTAATTACAGTGCAGTTACATTCATTTTGGTATGGTTGGTTTGGCTAGGTTTGGTTTAGTTTGGTTTCAGCTGATGTGCTGAAGGTCAGTCTGTTTTGCATTTACATGGTTTATTTTAGGAGATGTATGATTGGAGGAAAATTCTCATTGTGAATGGTATGATGAATTACCATGCTTTTGGATATAGTATCTCCATATGTTTTGATTGAGCATGTGGGCTGAAAATAAAAACAGAAAACAATATATATGACTCAAATCATTTGCAATTTGCTTGGTACAGTAATAGAAGAGTCTCTCTGTGGTGCATTCCCTGCAGAGTAACTCAATATTTGACTGAGGAAGCTGTATGATTTGAAGTTTGTGATAACCATTGCTGCATGTTTTTGGATGAAGTTTGCAGCCTTAGTGCAGTTTGATTCTCAGGTTCAGACAGTCACAGTCCACTGTTCTTCAATACCGTTCCCCAGTGGACATCTACTAGAGAAAAGTGTCTGGCCTAAATACTGTAGCTGAATAAACTGCTGTGGTCCTGAGAGAGACATGAGCACAGGGAGAGAGAGAGAGCGAGAGAGAGGTAAAATGGAGGAGGAATGGTTGCTCTGTGTGAGGTCAGGAGGTTGGGAGTAAAGATGTAAGGTAAAAAAGAAAAAAATTGCAATAAGGGAAAGCTGGAAAAGAATGGGAAGGCTACAGTCTTAAGAGAGAATGACAAGATGGGGGAGAGAATAGTTAGAGAGAGTTAGAGAGAAAAACAAAGGAGAAAGCAGTGATATGGATTGGTGGGGAGAGAGATTGGGGGGTTGTTCGGTCAGAGAGTAAGAAAGGTGAAACTAGAGGAGAGATCTCCATCTCTCCTCTCCAGCCATCAGGTCAAGTTGAGCCATGCAAGGAGCCTGTGGAGATAAAGATTTTACAACCATATTGTTACTAGAGCAGCGCTCTCCACACCATGCATATTCTCTTTGAAGAAGAGAACCACGCTTTCCACTCTTCTTCTTGGTGAGAGGGCTCTGCAGTGCATTAGGTGTCAGGGAAAACTACCTCCTTCTCTCTGCCTCTCCCCTCCATCTCCTCTCCCGCTCTCCTCCCCTCTGCTGTCCTCCCCTCCTCACTCTTCCACTTTCCTCTCTTAACCTTCAGGCATGAGGAATTCACATAGAAATCCAGGCCTGATCCCTTTGGTGCCCATTGATTTCACTCTGAGCATGGTAGGGGCTTAGGTTTGAGTATGTTGGTGTGTTTTTGGATGCGTGAGTGTGTGTGTGTGCGCACCGGTGTTTGTGTCTGTATCCGAGGATTTTCCGTTCCTTATGTGTGAAACAGCTCCATTTGAGCATTTGAGAGAGCCTGAATATTTTATTGTAGTGTCCAGGGGTTGGGTTGGGGTCCATATAGCCAGACAAGCCTGTCAATACCTTGCCATTGTATCTGTGTCTGTATTCATCTCCTATTCTGTTTGATCCCTTTTTCCCTGTGTCCAACCTCATTACATCACCTGACCCTGCCCTGCCCCCCACACACTCCCCCACCAACCCCCAACACCGCGGCAACGGGGATTTGACGGTTGCTGGTGTTGTTTCCCACCATGACCAGGAAGGTTAGGAAGGGGTTGGGGCATTGCAGGCCGCCACGCTCTCGGTCACATGCTGATCGATGAGACTGTGGTCTGACTGCTCTCTCTCAGCCTGCCCACAGTCAGAGCAAGTCACATTTGCATTATTAAAACACACACTCACATAGAGGCACTTTTATCTTGTTCAGCATGTGCAAAATGAAAGAAAGATGGCCTCTCACACACCTGTGATGTGTTTTGCATGTGTTTGTGTGTGGCAGGAAGAACTGGGAGATGTATCGATATTATGTCAATACTGTGAGAATGAGTCAAGATATCATCTGGGATTTTGGATATTGTAACACCATTATGATATGGCACAAATGTTGTCTTTTACTTTTTTAAAATGGCTGCCATACAAGGGAGGCAGATTTCTAAACTTGTTAAACTGTTGTAGCTGTTTTATTATTTGCCTGTACCTGCTTCGTCACCACATTTCTGATGTTCTTGTGTGTAAATATGTAATGAAAGTGATAATAGTCATCCCTCCAGCATCGTCTCAGGATAGTTGTCAAAGTATTTGGTCAACAATATTATAATGTTTTAGTTTGCCTGTATTACCCTGCTGCAGTGGTTGGTGTGTTTTCTAACAAGGTTCGCAGAGGAGGAGAGTATCTTGAAAAGCTTTGCTGGAATGTGTCTCCCTCCGGTATGGAGCTCAGCCATCCATACCTCTGACTGTGCCCAAGTCTCATGCTTCCTGCCCTCTGCTCTTACCTCATTCCTTTCCCCCCTCACTTGTTTTGCTGTTGGTTTTATGAGGCCCAGAATGCTTGGCTCTCGGCGGGTGGCTATTACATGTGATGAGTTACCCCTGCAGCTAACTTTCTCTATATGTGAAACTGGCCTTTTTAGCTTCGTTATACTTATACATACTGCTTAGCTTGGGTATTTTTTAAAGAATCAACATGTATGCTCCTCATGTCAGTGTCAGTACTTGGTGGCTAAAGCTGGCCATCTCAACCATGTATCCAAGGTCAATTTTCGCCTCTATACATCTGTGTATCTCTAACCCGTCTCCTCTCCCATTCTTCCCTTTCTTTCCAAACTGGAGTTTGCCTTCTAGTTAAAACATGAATAGCACTTGTGAACAAAACAGTTAACTCAGTTGTACCTTTATGAGCGCATGTTTCAGATGTCCATGGTTTGAAACTGCACCGGGGGACATTCCAATGAAAGCCATCCAAGGGACATGAGATATAAGCCAATTTGTTTTTCAAAAGAGGAGGGGGAAGATATTTTTATTTTTATTGATACTGTGTGAAGACTTGAAACTGAAACAACAGTTGCCATCAGTGTAAGGATTGAACCATGAAACTAAACAAAGATTTATATGATTCCAGAGTTGGCTGAGTGTCTAAATTCCACAATTCGAATACCACGTTTCACATTCAGTTTAGCTGCAGTCAGATAGAGACCAAAGAACAGCTCATCTTTATTTTTGCACCAGTTTTCCTCAAAAGTTCGGCTCCTTGGAACAATCCGGTGCTTTTAATCCACCCGTCCTTTCTTTCTTCCTTCCTTCCTCCTTTTTTAAAGTGCGGTGAAGTAGAGGAGTGATGACTCCTCTGGGTGCGGGTGTATTTTTAATGACTGTCCCCATACTGCGACCGCTTGTCTTGATTAATATATCATTATAAAGCCACATGAAGGACCAACGAACAGATAAAAAAAAATCTTGCTTTCCTCACAAGTACAGTCCTGTGTGTGCCAGTGAGAGAGAGAGAGAGAGAGAGAGAGAGAGAGACAGAGACAGAGAGAGAGAGAGAGAGATTTGTGCATGTTGATGTGGCCTGTGCATGCATTGCATTTATGTGTGTGTGTGTGTGTGTGTGTGTGTGTGTGTGTGTGTGTGAGAAAGGATAGAGAACTTGTGCGAGGCCCTGCGGTCCCAGGCTGTGTGGGCTCCAGGGATAAAGGGTGGAGGGAGCAGACAGGAGCCTCTTGCAGCTCCTTTAATTGGCGTACAGGGAGAGGAGCAGGAGAGAGAGCAGGATCAGTGTTAATTAAAGTGGAAGGCCCCATCCAGACCTTTTACATGGACAGGGATGCTGGCTTACATGCCTGGGCTGGGGAGAGCACAACCTGGCCAGCTGACTTAGTGCCTAGGAACAAAGGAGTGTGTGTGTGTGTGTGTGTGTGTGTGTGTGTGTGTGTGTGTGTGTGTGTGTGTGTGTGTGTGTGTGTGCGTGTGCGTGTGCGTGCGCGTGCATGCACGTGTGTGACTGTGTGCGTGCGCGTGCGAGTGTGCTCTCCCACTAGCAGCTCACACCCCTTAGACAGACAGCAGGCATGCGTGTGCAGCGGATGTCTCTCGAATATCAATGAACCATACACACACACACACACACACACACACACACCAAGGCCTCAGAGGTCAGAGAGTGAGTCAATCATCTAGCCCGTTGCGACAACACAGTCTGAAAGGAGTGTGTGTGCGTGTGTGTGTATGTTTGTGTGTGTGCACATTTTTGCATGTACGTGCGTCCCTGTATCTGTATGTGTGTGTGTGTGTGTGTGTATTTGTGTGAGTCTGTATGTGGCCGTGCATCTGTACGTGTGTGTGTGTGTGTGTGTGTGTGTGTGTGTGTGTGTGTGTGTGATTGTGTGTGCGTGTGTGTGCGTGTGTGCGTGTGTGTGTGTGTGTGTGTGTGTGTGTGTGTGTGTGTTTATGTACAGAGAGCAGGGGGCCGGCAGCTGTCAGGGGCTAGGAGCAGCAGGCACTAATGAAGCAGATGAATAGTGCAAAAACTCCCAAATACAAACAGGACAGTTGACATTTTTCATCTGTCAAAAGCAGAAGATGCATGAAAATACGATGGGGCCTTGTTTAACCCTTTACCTACTGAGTACTAGAGCTGGCTGCTTTTCTTCTTTTTCCCTCTGTCTGTCTGTCACTCTCTCTTTCTCCTTTTCACTCACTTTCCTGGTATCTGTATTCCTGGAGTGCATTCCCTAACCCTCGCCCACACGTGTTTTAAATTTATACACATAAATACACACACAAAAAACAACCAATAGCGAGTACCTAGTAATACAAAGCTGCATAATAAAGTGATTAAGTGTGTTTTCCCACTTGGTTCCATTTAGTCATTTAAGTGAGCTTAGCCTGATTAGTCAGCATTGTTTGTACACATATGAACACTTAAAGATAACTCACACTAGAAAGTAACCGAGTCCTGAATTTCAGAGACTTTCAGAGCTCTCAGGTTAGGGCTGCAACGAATGTTTGCACTGTCGATTAATTTTTCAATTCATCAATTCATGTAAAATGTTAAAACTAATAAGTGCCTAGAACAAGTTCCCAGTGCCAAATACTCCAACCAGCAGCTAAATAAAGATATAAATAAAAATTGTAATGATATGTGGAATGGAGGTAGTACCTCCATCTGTAATTTGCAAAACTTGCTGATTTTATTCACAAAAGAATTACAGTGTTTCAGCCTTCATCAGACCCTCATCAGGCAGACATGATATAACATTGACACAATGATATATGAAACATGTCATAACCAATCAAATAAGCATAAACCGGCACATGACAACACATCATTTACCTTGCAAAATTGACCTGGATGTCCAACAGCTGATGATAAAACAGCTGATCAGTTGCATAGTAAATGGCGTTTCAATGGCGTTTCAATTCCATGAAACTTGCATATTTGTGTCTAATATCACTGTATAGCAGCAGCCAGTGAATTTCTGGGTGAAAAATAGTTATTGATGACCCTTTTTCATGATGATGACATAACTATGACTTCAACGAGTTGCTCTGTAAAAACAAAAACTAAAATGAAATATCTTTTTATTTACCGCCACCAAAAAATAACAGCACGAAAACGTCAAAGGTCAACCAATAGACAGGCACAAATAAACATTAATGTGCCCTTTTTGCCAACAAGACAGACAACTTGTGTAGACAGCCAGTTTAGACCAATGATTCATGACAAAACAAAACTGTTTTATGTTGTTATGTTTAATGTTGCAGAGAAAAGTCACAGCAGTGTAAACTACCTCGCCTCAGCGGGAATCAAGCTGGTTGATGGCATTGCTGCGACTCAGCTATAGTGTTATATAATCTGTTTCTCGACATTTACAGCTGGATCTCAGCTTTTGTTATATATATACATATATATATATATACATACATATATATATATATATATATATATATATAACACCATTATGATACCAATCATAAAATGTACGGGTTCATAGGCGAGGAGTGCACAAGTAAGCTTGAACAACTTCAAAGAGGCTCAACTGCCCAGCAGCCAGTTTTCACAAATCCGTTTTAGCCTCATTAACTACAGATTGTGTTTATTTTACATTACTGGCCGCAAAACATTTCTAAAGCATAAATTGTAGACATGCATGACCTTTGTCATTAAAACATCTACGAATGGACAAATGGAATTTTTTTTCTCCCCCAGAAAGCACAACATACGTTTCTCACATCATTCACAATTGGCATGACTTTAACTCTAATAGATTATTAAAGAAAAGATTTGCTTTGGAATGATCTCATGTTCCATTTTTCTTGGACGGCCCTCAATCCAATGTTGGGTCCCTAAATTGGCCTTCAGTCATCAAAACTTTGAGAACCGCTGTTTCCGATGATATTCTGACATCCCGTTCCTGTGAAGGCAGCGCAGAGCTGTGCTACAAACCATCCAGCCACAGAAAGCTGACAGAAACACTGAACTAAAGTAAAGAGAGTCGTTGCTGGGAAAACGATACACCATCTTGTCTGGTCCTTTTGGCATAAACTGGCAGGTTTCAGAGCATGGCAGACCAGACGTTTTGACCTGCCTGCAGGTTCCAGCTCGTCTGGTCATGAATCTGGCCTGTAATGCATTGAAGCTCTACAATCATATTAGTTAAGAAGAGAGCTTATCCTAGTGTTTATTTATTAGCTTTAATTTTGACATACTTGAGTCATAGTTTATCCTTTGTACTGCTTCAGGTGTGAAGTTAATAGTGTTAAAAGTGATACTCACTTATTATAAAATATTGGTAAAGAGCAAACACCACACAAACAAGGGGAACACTATATCAAGGAAACTGCGGAAATACAACAGTATTTTCAGAATAGTGTCCTGTCATTTGACTAAACTAACTAAAATGACTCAATTATTGACTAAAATTATTTTCAAGTGTTTCTGACAAAACCCTGAGTAAGACTAATGTAAAATAAATAACTAAAACCTTGCTTAAACAAAAAAAATGTTTCAAGAAATGACTAAGACTAAAACTGAAATTAAAATACCTGTCAAAATGAACACTGCTCCCTGTGTAGTTTTTAATTAATTAATGGGAAGAGCATGATTGGATTTGTTTGTGAAGTTGCCACTAAGTTACATCTTCACAGTAATACCTCCTTTGCCTCCTTTTATTAAAATCTCACTAAAGAAGGAATGGGTATTATTTATAGAAAAAGCTTGATGGGACTCAGGGTCTCTTTGACCAGAATATGGCGCTGCAGCAACCCCACCATGGTAAAAACTGTAGAAATATCATCTGTGTTTTGTTCTTTGAAACATTGTAGAGCTGAACTGAACTGAAAGGGTACAGATATGAGAAGTGCATCATTACGGACACACACGAGCACACACATGCACTCACATCCCCCCATCACTGTCAGGCTCCTGCTGTGCCGGCCTCAGAAGTAATTGTTGGAGCAGAGGGAGAGGTGTCCAAGGAGAGAGTGATCCTCTCTATGTGTGTGCTCATGTGTGCGTGTGTGGATTTATGTGTGTGTGTATGTGTGTGATTAAGAGAGCAAGTAAGTGAGGGATGGTGAAATATGTCCAGAAGAGAGATGGCCCACTGAGATTTCACTGCCGTCATCTTGACTTCCCCCTGGAAGCTGTGACAGAGACTCTGTCAGATCTGCCCAACATGGAACACGAACTTTCCTGTCTCTGCATCATCAACCTTTCAAAGCCTCTACAACTTAGTGATATACTCGGCAGTTTTTGAGCAATGTAGATGGGCTACAGTTAAAACAACAGGCACAGCGAGACAATGGGTCAAAACTAATTACCACATGACAAGATTTTCTATGTGATTAAATCATTACTGGTGAGGCAGTATAATATGTGTGTGGGAGTAATTTCATTAGTTTTGATGGTGCTCGCTGTTTTGGTGCGTAAAGAGTATCCGAGCCATCAGGGGACATTCACACTTCTGGATACCAACGCCAAGGGGGCATATTGTTTGGTGCTAATGAACGTTTTTGTGTGCATGAAACAGCAAAAACAATTTATTTCTCAACTTTTTTTTAAATTATAAAGACAGACATTTAGGTGGTAGTGGAAAACAACCATATGCATCACCAAGGAATGACTAAGTAGTCTTGAACCAAACCATCCAATCAACAGAAGGAAAACTGATAACTCGTACAGTTTTGCTGGTACTTAAATGGTGCACTTGGGCAAAGTCTTTCCCTGTAACAGTAAAAAAAAATATATATATATATATATTGTCCAGTAAATGTTTTGTCATCGTATAAGATTACGCAAAATCATCACTGTTGTGCAATGTTGGACACCCGTTTTGGGAACCGTCAGTAAAACAAAATGTCACTTCTGTATCTTATGTTATGTAAGAAAGACTGCCAGACTTTGCTGCATCATTTACAGTTACCCACTGTACCTCTTAGCCTTTTAGCTAGTGTAGATTTTCATTTTCTCACTTCTGAGATGATGCTAGCCACCTGCTTTCCCTCAGCATAGTGTATGCCTAAGTGTGAATATGCCTCATCGTAGCAAATAACTGATCTGAACGTAGACATGGATTATTTTGACTTTGCTCTATATTTTCATCACTTAACAAGTTGTTGATGGGCCAGCCTCCCAAAACCTTGGTGTACTCCTTTAATATGCTGTGAGATATGGCTGTGACTGGTAAAATGAGAGTGTTTCTATAACTCACGTGGTGCAGTTTGTGGTTGCAGTGAACGCCTGAACATTCCCAGCACCCCAGCACATGATTGCCTCTTCCTGCTGCAGCTCAGAGACAGCCCCTGTTATGATGCTGCTTTTTCTTTATGGTCCCATTTCCATAGAAATATGTCTCTATAGTGCCTGAGAAAGTGAGACGTGGCTAATTCTCACTAGCCTGTGCTCTGAATGGCAGGTATCTATTTGGATCCACCTTCAGAGAACTTGTTCTCTTGTACTTTCACACTACCAATTAACAGGTTTTCTCAAGCTGTAAGGCAGAGAAATGCAATAAATTAAATTGATAATGTATAATGAAATTCCTTGCTCCCAGGCTAAGCATTGGACTTTTTTTTTTCTTCATCTTGTAGTGTGACAGTGATGCAGGCTCATTGTTCCAAGGTGTCAGCATTCCTCTGCTGTCAACCACTCACACAGACGTTCACAAAAGATTCAGTCAGATCACATCCTAGTTGAAAATGTTCATTAGCTTTCATATTAAAAAAAAAAAAAGAAAAAAGGATGGTATGCTTTTCTATACTGGGAAAGGCAAAAAGGATTCTCCACCTACTTCTGTCTTTCTACTCTTCGTTAGCATCCCCATCTGCCTCCTTTCCTCTGCTTTGCTTGCTTGCATTTATTTCCTAGAGAATACCATTTTCTCACTGCTCCAACAAACTGAAAAATTCTCTCCTCTGCTATCCATGCTCTCCTCTCCTTTCCTACTTCTCACCCTTTCCCAGCTCCTCTCCTGTTTTTTTCCCCTTCTCATCTTGTTCTGGAGGCAGTTCAGTGCAGCAGAAATGGCCAGCTAACTAGAGAGGAAACGTACAAGCTAAGACAAACTTTCCAGGATATGTCTTTTGTGGTTCACTGGAATTTTAAACCACCACTTATCTCTCATAACACAATAAACAGAAATGTGTACAAGCTTTTTGTGTATTCAAAACTGTAGAAATCTTAACAAATTGTTTCTTTTGCTCTTTTTGTGCTATTCCCATTTCTTTATTTATTTCTCACTATAGATGGCAGCCCTCCAGAGTCCTTTCTATGGCGATAAGATGAACCTTTACTCCTTGTGTAAGAAGATAGAGCAGTGCGACTACCCCCCTCTCCCCTCGGACCACTACTCAGAGGAGGTACGTATCAGAGTTACCTGCTAATGTTAAGGTGCAAATTAGATTTCATCCCAGTCACATTGTTTAGACTAAATTCTGAAGGTTTTAGCTTCATTTAACGTGACACCTGAACATCCCCAAAAGAAACAGGCTGTAGCATGAATATAGTTTACATTAAGCATGGTGTGTTTTATGCAAATATTAAATCATATCTGCTGCTATGTTACCCAGTGCTGGCCTCCTTCCCTTTCTCTCTGCCAGTTCACTGATGTTTATTTGTATTGACTATCAAAGGTAATTATTGGTATGTCAGAAACATCGTATGACTTTGAGCTGTAGGGCTCATGCATATAGTACATATACGCAGAATAGAGTCCATCCGACCCTCTAAGTACAGTATGATATTACTCTGACTAAACCCTGTGATCAAAAGACCCGATATGATTGCATAACCGTTTGAAAATTAAATGCACATATCAAAAGCATCTGGCCATGCTACAGAGTGGGGTGAAACTAAATGGGCTAGGGTGTCATGTTTCCCTAAGTAAATGTTAAATCATCTGCTGTAATTCTGCTTAGACTTAGTCGTGCTCACAAATGTAATATAGAAGGGCTGCGGTTGAAGATCGCCTTATTTCTGATTGCCAGTGACATGTGTACAAGTGCACATGGCTTTGTGTTTGCTTGCCCTCTTTCTGTGGGTGGCATTTTCTTTTTTTCCCCTAACCTCTCTGTAGCTTTTTTTCTCCTTAAAATTGTTCAACTACAAATGTACATACATGACACACACACACACACACACACTGCAGGTATTAGATCTGCTCAACACCGAGCCCATGCTTTGTTGACGGGAGCTCTTGGTCTTTGTAAGTTACTGTATTTGCTTGATAGTAAGAAGACACTGGGGAGATGTCCCCTTGTGTCTGAGCTATTTAAGCAGGGAAAAGCAGCCAACCTATTGTGTCTCTTTTTATCTCCGAGCCTTACACTCTGCTGCCAGTGTGTCTGCATACAACAGGTCCACAGTGGCTAGTTTTGACTTGCTATCCTTATTCATGTCTCCATAGCCAAATAATGAAACCCTGCAGAGAGAGGCTTTCATTGCGTTGTGGTATCTACTTCATTAGGTTGATAAAGGCTAATTGCCAGTTGTCTCAGGACTCTGCTGTGTGTGTTTTTGTGCAAGTGTATGTTTGTCACAAGAGCTTCCCCCTTTCACACACACACACACACACATACACACACACACTACACTGAGCTTCTGCGTTGCCCCACATGTCACCCCCATCCAGGAGAAAGAGAGACAAAGCGAAAGAGAGAGGGAACGATAGAGCGAGAGACGGGGAGATGGAGAGATGGAGATGAGGGGGGTGCCTGCAGCGCCTGTCTGGATGTAAACAATGCTCCTGAAGGATCGGCAGCAAACTGTCAGCTGCTCATCTTTGTTGTGTCATTTAACCATCTCCATCTCTGCGCCCCCCCTTCTCCTTCACAAGCTCCCCCCTCCCCGCTCCCTCAACCTGCCACCCCACCCCACACGCCACGCAAAGAAGCGCATGAATATTTTACATATCTGCATCTCTTCGGCGTGCCACCCCCCCTCCCTATTCTGTGGGACTAATTCTCAGACTGTCTGAATTTGCATCTTTCTCTCACTTTCTCTCTCTCTTTCTCTCCCTCTCTCTCTCTCACACACACACACACACTCAGACACTTCCACACACTCACACAAACGGCTGACGAGAACTCGTCCAAACCGGCGCCATGCAACAGCGGCCACGCAACAGTCGTCAGACAGTTACCATAGCGACCTCGCATAGATGTTTTTTTTTTTTTTCATCTTTCATTCTATCTTCCTTTTTTTAATGATGGCGGTGGCTGTTCCGCCTGCAAGCCTGTCTATCTATCTATCTGCTCCAATCAGCCGCTTCGCTCGGCTTCAAGTGTAAATGCTGTCTCCGGATGGCAACGGAGTGGCAGCACAGTGTGCGCGTGTGTGTGTGCGTGCGTTTGTGCGTGCGTTTGTGCGTGCGTTTGTGCACTTGTGCATGTACGGGCTTGGCTAAAAGTGGATTCAGCAGACCAATAAACGATTAGCACACCAGCCGAGCCTCACATTTTTGTTTCAGCTCAGTTACCTGTTGCCTTGTTATTGATTTTATTGGAAATGTTCATCTAGTGGGTGTGAAAGACAAGCCGAGTGTTACCAGGGTTTTGTTAATTTGTCTGGATCTACTGTTTTTGCTCCACAGTGTCTTCTTGCTGGTTTATTTAAAGCTATTTACTGAATTATTTCTCCTTTTTTTTCCCCCACACTCTCCTCTGTCCCTCTCACCAGCTGAGGAACTTGGTAGATATGTGCATCAACCCAGACCCAGAGAAGAGGCCGGACATCACCTATGTGTACGACATTGCCAAACACATGCAGAGCCTGACACAGGGCAGCTAAGCCCACAGCGACACACACTATAGCCTGCAGAACTCCTCCCCTCCTCATCCAACTCCGCCTCCTCCTCCTCCTCCTCCTCGTCCCCTCGCTTTTCATGCTGGACTTGTACACATCTATCAGCTCTTTTATACAATAACTTACTCTGAAGTTTAGCTCCTGATGATAAATAGTGCACGTAAAAAAAGATTTTTATTTCTAAGGTAGTGGGACTGTTACATTTTTTAACATGACTGACAGCCCAAGCCTTTTCAATCCTCAAATAAAGGTTATAGAGATTGTTCTATTATTTTTCAGACGAACCTCCAGTTCCTTAAACTCTAATCATGTTATGGCATTGAATATCAGTGTGTCATAGCTAATTTATGTGTTTATTGTCATTCTTTTCATACCCATATCCTCTATACCTTTGTGTAGTGAACTGCAGCCGTTCTTCAGCAGCTACTACTAATACTTTTAACTGTACTGTATAGTGAAGATATTGTGAATATGGCAAAATTAATGAAAAATGGTAATATTTAGAATAACATGATACCAAGAGACAACAGCACAGTGTCTCTGCTGTTGGATTAAAGCCTTGTATACTCAGTTTTCCAGGAATTCACGTGCACGTGATTTTGAAATAACGTCGGTGTCGTAAGACTTATGGTCATGAAACTTAACGCAGCACAGAAAGGATGATGCAGATTTTCAGATCAGTGACAAAATTTGAGTCATGAGGTTTTTGCACAACAGCAGTATAATTGAGAGATGTAACAAAGTGTTATTAATGGTTGAAGCATTGCTGTGTTGCACTTTTTACTTTGGTACTGGAAGGCTGGCGGGTTGGTCATTTCTAATGAATGTACTAAGAAAGGAAGGATCATGTAAAAGATAGAATAGAAACCAGGGGAGAGCATGGGCAAATATCTCGGCCACAGGTATGAATGTAAATCATTGTGAAACCCGCTTGTCTGAAAATTTCAGACTGTCCCTTTTTTTGTTGGCAGCCTGTATCCCATGATGATTGGTAGAGATCATATCAATAGCAGCTTTACATCATTTGTTTACCCGGGTTGCTGGCATCACAATATTTCTTTGCCGATATAGCGCTATTGGATAGCATAAGTTTTGTCTCATTCCATTTCCAGGGACAGCAATATAATGAAAATATGATGGTAATCAAAGTAAAAACACATGATGATGTGTATCCAAAATGCCATTGTGGTCCAGTTGATGCATTTGACCCACCAGAGAGGTAGCTTATATAGACTGTTGCCGTGTAAGTTTGCTGTGTATGTGTCTTGTTGAGTAACAAATGTAATGGCAGTCTACAGATAGATAGCAGACCCTTTCCTTGTGTTGCCGTCCATTTCATGAGTAAATCACAGTGTGCCTAAGCAACTCCTTGTCCTCGTACCAAAGAGCAAAGAAATGGGTAGAGAGCAGATCAGTGTATACTGTATGTATTTTAAGGTATCTTTTATGTAAAGTATATCAAAGCCTTGTGCTGGGGTGGGGTGGGAGGGGGCTCCTTTGGGACTCATTACTGTTTTGCTGTACATAGCAGAGAAGTCCCTTTAGTTTTAATACTGTAGGGTTTTAGTGACCCTTTTTCATTTAGAGGGAGGGAATGGTGATAATGTTTTACAGTGGATCGGTTTACATCAGTAGGTCTCAATGGGCCAGGGTTGAGAACTACTGGTTTACATAATGACAGTGATAACACATGGAAGGTATAGTAAACAATGATTGGTAACGCTTTATTTCAGTGTCTTCTGAACTGTTTGTTAACATTACTAAATAGTCTGTCAACCATCCACTGGAAGTAGAGTTCATGTATGCACATGTGTTTCTTGCTTTTGTATTAACTCTTAAGTGCTCATTAAAATGTGTAATATGCAAAATATAAGTTATTTTTTATGGTTAACAGACTATTTTGATAATGTCTTGATGGCTGTTTGTCTGATACTTTCAAATACTGTGTTTGCAATTTTTGTTTGCAATTGTACATCTTGTCCTAGATTTTTCTTCCCTCATATTGCTTTTCTCTCCCACCACAGCGAAGCTGTTTTTCCAATTTCAGTGGTTATCTTAATATGTTTTATCATGTTCACCCACATTGGTGAGCATACTGTTTTTCAAGGCCATCTTTTACTTGTACACTTTCTAAACAAATGGTTCAATATAGCACCAAAAGTTATTTGGTTGTAATTATAACAGAACTTCTGCTGGGAAGCACTTTCTAGTTATTTTCAGTGCTTTTTGGTGCTTTATTCTCTCCTTGTAGCAAAAACAGTTGCATTTAACACCATGACATTTCCAAAAAAAAAAAAAAAAAAAAAAAAAGTCCTTCTATAGTTTAAGGGAAAGAGCATCTAAGGAACCAGATTTCCTTTCAAGTGTAGTACTTTTCTTGAGAATTTGCCTCCTAATGCTTTAGTATTATCTGTTAAGACACTTTTTCCATGATACACATTTACATGGGATGCTCTATTAGAATGGCCAAAAACAATTATCCGCTGTAAGGGAAAATTTACCGAAGCCATATACCAAATAAAAAATAGTATTTCTTTTATTTGAAGATGTAAGAAAACATTACAGTTTCTATTAATCTGTTTACCAACTCATTTGTGATGTTTCTACCTTTGAAAACCAAATCTATACATTTAGATTTTGCCTTTGCCCCTGCTGGTAGTTTGGCACACACAGTGAGCAGTGCAGAGTCAAGCCGCGTTGCCTTAACATAGATGTGTACAATGTATGCCTCAAAGATGTTTATGTTTTCTGTTGATGTGGGGAACGGACAATGTATGGGGGTGGGGGGTTCCTCATTAGGGGATTGTTCACACACACACACACACACACACACACACACACACACACACACACAGAGCTAGGTCACTGTTATGGGTGATGGCATCACCTTGGTGGTCACTTTGTGTTTAACATAACACAGTCACAGTGTTCTCCCAGGCCTGCAACAAGGGTCATCACAGTCGACCGTTGAACAGGCCATCTGAAGTTGATATCCAAGAGACCAGATTTTGCAGAAAGAAAAATAAATAAATAAAAAATAGGCAACAGATATTTATTGTCTTGGTTGTTGTGTTTTGTTTTCTGAACATTTCATGTCATCTTTCAAGACCCTCATCACCAACGCTCTGTACGCTAACCGAATGCAATAAAGCCTTTGAACTTCTTTTGGACATTTTGTGTGAATACTTGATCTCTTAACGCCTTTTTAATGTGGAATCTCACACATCTCGTCGGATCATTCCAACGCTTGAGAGTTACAACACGTGTTTTGATTTTGCCAGCGCCCCACAGGCTATCACTTGTTTTGGAGAAAATAGATGCAACACTCATGCCATGAAAAACACTTCATTTATTGAGACAGATTAAGAGTTACAGGGTTCTTGTCATGGACAGTTTCAGACCAAACCAGTATTAGATTACATATCAATGCCAGAACACAGCATACTTTGCAAACTTTATCGGACCTAATACACCACAACGAGATTATCAAGCACACATTTGGTGTAAATGATGAGTTGGTAGGCAGCTTCATTAGTGTGTTTGAGGTCATTAGCTGAATGTTTGTGTTTCTTTCCTCCCTGATTCCCCTGAACTACCCCTACCTCCTTCCTCCATTCTCAAGGTACCCTGCACCACCACCCGCCCGTCCCCCTGGGTCCTCCCCAGTCCGAATCCCTCTTGGCCAGGGAGCAGCACTGTGTGTGTATGTGTGTGAGTGTGTGTGTATGTGTGTGTGTTGGGGGTAGGGGGCACTGGCTCACTCCCTTTAATGAATTCCACAGAGACTGCTGTTCAATTTCATCACAGCAAAAAATTGCTCCCATGGAACCGTGAACACAATGAAAACAAACAAAAGTAAATATCTGGAATTAATACTTCAGTAGCTGGCGCCTCATAGCATCCAGCACCACCTTCACACCCACCCACCCCACCCCATCCCACCCACCCATTTACACTGTAGAGATATTTCTATATTTCCAGAAAGTCTCTTCTTTTAGGGTATTAATGTTTTTGGTTTATAGGAGTGTGCAAAAAAAGTTGTAGATCTCCCTATTGTTTGCTGTTCCTCTCAAATTCATGCATCCCTAAGTCCATCTAGTGGTGAAAAGGCTCCACTGCAGCTTTTCTTTCATTTGAAAGATTAAATATTCACTGTGGCAGATGGCAGCTTTGTTAAATATAAGCTTAAATAATTTGGCCAATAGTGCTTATGCATAAGGATATCTAGACAGAGAATTAAATATATATATTTATATATTAATGTCTGTTGTTGCCCTAGAGACAATTTCACTTGCTGCCACATTACATTATATTTTTGGCTTTATTTGTAAGGAGAATAAAAATAAACAAGATGAGGCCAAGCATGCTTTCTCAAGCCCAGCCAACCTTGTCTTTTACCCACGTGTTTATGATTAAATATAAAATGTGACAGTTCAGAAATTAAAGTGGCAAAAACTGTTTTCAACGTACACCTGAGACAATGCGCGTTCAAGACACTGGGTTGATTATTCTTGTTAATCAGCCAATATTGTGGAAAGATTTATCGACACCGAATATGAAAACCAGTTCAGCTGCCGGAAGCATTTCTCATTGATCTGTCTGAGGTTTCCCAACTTTTGCCTGAGTTTATTCTAGAGAACAGGAGCACCAAAAGTGGTGGGCCTGCACCCCTTCTTTAGATACAGTTTGATTTCAAAGAGATTGTATTTTTAAGGTAGGTTATAAGCAAAGTATGTGTGTACGTGAAAGAGAGAAAGAGAGCATGGAAGAAAGAGAAGAACAATGTCTCTCAGCTCATCATTTGTCCCAGGTGATCTCTGAATGTTTTGAGGCAGAAATATGGGGCCGTTCCAGAGGACATTGACTTGAATTTTTTTTTTCTTTTTCGTTTGTTTGTTTTGTTTTTAGAAGCCTGAAATATCAATATTTTTTGCACATTTGAAATAGCTTGTGGCGCATGCTTGGCAATGGCAGACTGAGCTTCAAACATATTAGTTTGCTGGGAGAGAAGAATCACTAGGGACAGTCTCGAAACACAACCGGGAACGGCAGCACAGTCCTGTTTATCATTTGAAAGCTGCTATTGTTTGAACTTGAGTAACTTTAAACAGGTTAAACTCATATTTAGAATGAAACGGTTATCTGTAGGCCTACTAGGTTTTCAGGTTAGAATATTTGTCAGCAGCAGCTCTCCGGGGAAGGTGTTGTGAGGTGCAGGTAAAGAAAGACGGTTCCTACAGTCATTTATCAGTTGGTGGCTGCACCCAGTGGGCCACAACTGGCGTCACTCATCAGCTCCATTCTTGACACACAAACACGTGTGAAGGAAGGTGCACACGGCAAAACACCGCACATAATAATAAGCATGTGCACACAGACACTGGTGTAATGAGTGACTCTTGCTCTGCACGTCCTTAATCTGCAACCACCAGGCCGGCACAGAGGGGGCACAGTAAAGTACAAGCAGCCCGCAGTGAGCTGAGCCAAAATAAAAAGCCAAGTGGTCCACTAAAACCGTCAGGGGCTCTTAAAAGGCACGCACTGCTTCTCCCTTCTCCATGCAGCAGCCCTACAGGAGGTTTATAAAACACCGGCCCGCAAAACGAAACTCGGAAGCACCGGCCCAGCCTTCCGGAACGGGCGTTTTTCACAAACTGTAAACTATTGGAAACAAATGCTGTCTTAAAAGTGTTCAAAAGAAACTTGATCCTCAGAGAGAGGCTTTACAGGTGGCTGGGGGTGTGTCAGATCTAGACAGCCGTCCCCAGCATGCACACGCACACACACACACACACACGCACACACACACGCACACACACACACACACACACATAGCACTGCTGGTTTTGCTTCCTGTGTGAGACTTTAGCCACTCCACCATCTCCCCTCTATGTTGACCAGACTGCTGTGTGTAAATAGAGAAGGGAGGGATGTCACCTCTGGATTGCATCTGTGTTTGTTTGTGTGTGTGTGTGTGTGTGTGTGTGTGTGTGTGTGTGTGTGTGTGTGTGTGTGTGTGTGTGTATGTGTGTGTGAATAGCCTGTAATTTTATCTGAATCCAAATCAAATACATACTGAGCAAGAAAATGCATTGTGCTCCTACAGACTACACACACCTCAGTTCATGTCAAATACACATCTGTTTACCGCCTAATGTACATGACAACATCTAAACACACCCACCCACACACACACACACACACACTGTATTTTATTGCATCTTATGCTTGCTGTAAAGCGCTTTGTGATTATATCTATGAAAAGTGCTCTATAAATAAAATTTACTTACTTATTTACTTACTTACACACACACACACACACACACACACACACACACACATCCCTGCATGTAAAGATAGTAGAGACTGCCTCTCAGATTACCGTATGTAATTTCAGATTAATTCTGTGAAATAATTATACAATGCATCAATAACAGAACTCATCCTACTGAATCTTCTAAATCTAATAAAATCCATTTGCAACTTTAATTAATGCTTTAATGCCGTCCTAGAGGGCTTCATTTGCATAATGCTAATTAATCGTTGATTTTATGTATTTCTTTAATTTAATTATTATTTATATATATATATATATATATATATATATATATATTTTTTTTTTTTTTTTTTTTTTTTTGAAAGCGTAAATGAAATGAAATATTCAGATCATGCTACATCCAGAATCAAAATTTTATTTACTGCTTTGTTTTATTTATTCATTTATTTATTTATTTATTTATTGATCTGACAAGACGAATGCCGTCTTAGTGGGAATTTATCATCTTGTGTCCATGGATGCGGTTTCCCTGAGCTTTTGGGTGATAAACATCAGGCAGTTTTATGTCCTCTTAAGCCTCCTATATTTCAACCGTATGCCAGACTTCCAAAAGGATTTCCCTCACTGTCACGAACACATGTGCTGGGCTCTAGTAAAATAAGCACTCTGGCCATAAACTTGCCAATGAGCTGTCCCCAAATAACCACATCTGTCAGCTCAACTTAAACAGGCCCTAAAGAGCCACTTTTAAAGATGAAGGGCCCTCGCCGGCTATACATAGACACTGTCGGAGGAAATTCTTATCTCTGCCACAAAACACGGGGACATATATCCGGTACATCTTGAGAAACATGTGAATATCCTCACACATTCATCTGCCGCTTAATCTGGAATCAGGCTGATTGTATTCAGCATGGGGAACTGATTCTCCAGCTGTATAATAATAATAATAATAATAAACAGTAGTGCTCCATTCAAAATAAATGCTCATGTAGTTTTTTATGATTTTTTTATATGAAAAAAAAACTGTTTAAAGTCTTTAGACATTATAATTTTGAGTTTTTTATTATTATGATTCAAAACTATTACGTTTTATATGTTAAACTGTGTTTCTATGTATGTAATAGGTATATAATGCAACTACACTGTCATGAAATGTTACATAATAAAACATTTACACCACAATTACCATGATACTAGAATTTAGTGCATATTTATTACTTTATAAAATGATCTAACATAAGAGACCGTCAGTACCAACATGGCACATCGGCACAGTGCTGAGTATTGACGCTGTTGTTCCAAACGTGAGGTAAGCTGAACTCGGACGTCATGCCAACACACACAACTTGAGCTCCTAGGGCAGCTTTGCATCTCACCTCATAACCGTGAAGTCCAGGACAAATAAACTGAGACCAGATCTGAAATTTGGGCCATGCCGTTTGCATCTCAGGAGTGATTTAAACACAGTTGCCAGCGGAGCAGAGACATTCCTGAGTCGAGCTGAGGCCCTGGACACTGGGGAGAAGAGCTGTGTGTGTGTGTGTGTGCATGTTCAGAGAAGTCTGTATGTAGGGGGCGGCTGTACCTGGTCATGCTGTGTTTTCCTTGTTCCCACGGTCTCTTTTGGTGCCCCCACCCCCTGTACCCATCTCCCAACCATATCCTGGATATACTGTACCTCCTCCATCCTCCGAAACTATGGAAACTAAACGTCCTTCTAACTCGGGTTTGGAGGTTTGAGAGGAGGAAGAAGATGGACGGAGAAGGAGAAGGAAATAGAAAGTGGGGTTTGTTGACAACATATGCTCGATAAGCCTTTGTCTTAACTTGCGGACGTAGCTTCAAAACGAGGTTTAAGGCAAGGCATTGTTTGTGTCTGGTTAAAAAAAAAAAGAAAAGAGAAAGGAAAAAAAAAACAGTAGTCGGTACACTGTGTACTACTAGCTGCACCTGATAGACAGGCGAGGAGCCAGACACACTTTTTCATGAGGAAAAAAAAAACTTGGATCACCGCAAAATGCCGTCTGTTCTGGATATAATCAATAGCTGAAGAAGAATCCAGTTCAGCATAGTCTCTCATATTTCAATCCCCGCTCCTCTGTGATCAATAGATGTGAGCTGAAATCAAAGCAGGCCCTCTTTACTATTGTCTATTCAACGTTAGCAGACAAAGACTGAGGAGCCTTTGATCGCCCTGTCTGCAGGGCCCACAGCTAAACACAGACCCCATCCTCCCACTCCCACCCACCACCTCCAGGTGAGCTCTGCGTGTGTGTTTGTGTGTGTGTGTGTGTCTCTGTGTGTGTGTCTGCATACACATACCATCCAATATGTATTTCCCATGCACACAAAAACAAACCAAAAACAACACTTTATGCAGGAATTAGAGAGACAAAGATGCAAAGACTGCTCTGACTTGCTTTGCCGGGTCTGTCCTGTCCTGTCCTGTCCTGTCCTGTCCTGTCCTGTCCTGTCCTGTGTTGCCCTGTCCTGCTCTGTCCTATTTTGACCTGTCCTGTGCTGTGCTGTCCTGATATGTTCTGTCCCGTCTCGTCCTGTCATGCTTACTCTGTTTAGCCCTGTCCTGCCCAGTCTCATCCCGTCCCGTCCTGTCCTGTATAATCGTATCCCATCCTGTTGTGTCCTATCATGTGCTGTCCTGTACTGTCCTGATATATTCTGTCCCATCCTGCCCTCTCCTGTCCTGCCTTCTTTGCGTAGCCCTGCCCTGTCCTGACACATTCTGTCCTGTCCTGTCCCACCTTGTCCCGTCCTGTCCTGATATATTCTGTCCCATCCTGCCCTCTCCTGTCCTACCTACCCTGCTCAGGCCTGTCCCGCCCCGTCCCGTCCCGTCCCGTCCTGTGCTCTGCTGCTGTGCTCTCAGCTGTTCTCCGCTGATGTTTTCTCTGACAGCATGGAGGAGACACCGAAGCAGCAGGACCCTTCGACTCTAAACATGCACCTTGTTTACTAGCCCTAAACGACAGACAGCCCTGCTGGAGCCTCCTGTGACGAGGAGGAGGGGGGGGGTACAGGATGTACCAGCGCTGCTCTGGCTAAACACACACACTCACACACACAGAAACAGACACTTATGATGACAGGCCACATGAACACACTCAAGACAAGCTTATTATATCAAGGCAGAGCGATACACAGGCACACACACTCTCTGAGAAGAGAACACAGATGCAGATTAAAACTGATGCTCTCTCCATCTGGCCACATCAACGCATCACCACTGAGTTTGCAGAGCGGAGAGAAGACATGCTGTACCTGTTAACACAAACACTAGGTGATTAAAATCCCTCTGACAATGTTCGATTAGAGGTGAGGCACAGCTGTAGGATAGAGGGAACGCGTGTGTGTTGGTGTGTGTGTACCTGTGCATGTGCGTGCATGTGTACTCTTGTGCTGCAAACCACCTGACAGTACCCCCAAACTCTTAATTAACACCCTTGTCCCTGCTCCATCACCTTCACCAGCTCACTCTCCTTTCCCTGTCTGTCTCTCTTCTCAACCGCGGGTTCCTCTCCTGTTCCTGCTAGTTTTCTTACTTATTGTTTTATAACTTGCTTGTCTGCCAAGTGTGTGCTTGCATGTGTGTATGTATGTGTGTGTGTGTGTGCTTACTTATTCAGGAGTAATGAAAACATTAATAGAGAGAAAGGTAAATGAAAAAAAATAGGCGTATCTATATTTTAAGTTTTTGTGCTCTTCTTGCAACAGAGTCCCAACCTGGTTTTGAAAAGTGAGGATAAGGTGGCGTTCTATCAAGGAATCTCACCAAATGTACTGTTTGAAAAAGTCACGGTGACAATGAGAGGGAGGTAAAGAAGCAACTTTTTTTTTTATTCATGTATTTTTATTTATGCGGTTGTGCAGCCAGATGTAATAAACACAGGGAAGTTATTCAGATGCCTCAAAATTAATAGACATCGTGAACTTTATAGCGCTCCTCTATCGCGCTGTTTTCTGTGGCGGAGTCGACGCTGAGCGCAGAATGAGAATCATATGCATTTATGCAAGCGAATGAACATGAGGGAGGAAGTGTTTTGTGAATTTGTTTAAAGGCCAATATTAGCATATAGCGACAGACAGACAGACCGAGTCCTGACTTCCATTTAAAAACCCAACGGTCCACACCGGGTTCTCTCGGTGCCAGTCAATCACGCCGCACCTCTCAAATGAACCGGTGTGCGCGCCGGCTGAATGGCTCAAACTTGGGTGAGAGGGTTAGCCTACCTTTTCAGCCACCCGTTCTCGCTTTTCGTGAGAGGATACGAGGGCGGAGGGAGCGAGGGGGAACAAGCGGGGGGGAAAGTTCTGAACTTAGAGGCAGAGCAAGTTTTCCTCTCTCTGTACACCTAACCTTTAAGCCGGGTGTCCCCCTGTGACCCGTGGATTCCTGATTAGTTTACAGTTTACTCCCAAATCAGCATAATAAAGCGTGTGATGAGGCTGATGAGATCTAACGGTTTGCTCTTGTTTACCCCGCCGCCGCACCAGCTCCTTCTCCGCATGTGTGTGTGTGTCTGACCCTGAGGCGCCAAGTCACTTGATGCGTCTTGCATCTCTCTATAACACACACATACACACACACACACATGCAGAAGCATAGCAAGACATGCATACACACACCCACACAACCCCCCTTCACTCGTAGAAATCCTAGTTGTGCTGCCGGATCTCAGTGGAGGCCAGGAATCCACATCCCCTTTAGGCTAGTCCTGGGGTGCATTTTCTCCACATACACATATACACAAACATACACATCCACACACACAAATAAACACAGGCACAAGCCCATAAATACATGCATGTGCACACATACACACACAGAAACACACACTCTCACAACCACACACACTGCATCTTAATGAGAGAAGGAGATGGTGCTATGAAGGCGACAGCAGAATGAAACCTACTCACCAAGGACTGACCTGCGGTTCAGGGGCGGCAGCAGCTCGGCGGGGAGCTCCTCTCTCAGCGCTGATCAGAGGCCTGCACCGCCGAGGCTGCTCACGCTGACGCGCTGGAAAAACCAACTGATTAAACGCCACTGTCGCCTCAGCTGAGCTGCTATATGGAAAGAAAGCTTCCTCTCTTTTATATTTTTTTTCACTCACTGTTTGTTTGTCAGTCTCCTTTGTTTTCTTTGTCCTCTGCCGAGACAGCGGCGCCGGTGGATCGGAGCTGTGTGCGCGGGGGATTTGTGCGTAATTAGCTGAAACGCTCACCCAAGCAAGCACCAAAAAGTTGAATTTTAAACTTTTTGAACTGTACTCCTTTTTACAGTATTTCACTGACACTCTGCTTCACTTGGAAGATCAAAACCTTTCTTCATGGTGGAAATATATTTTATTTGAGTCTTTGGAGTACATGGACAGCAGAACAGTACTGCCAACTTGCAAGTCCCATTAACAAGTTGTGCAAACTTCAAACTGTGTGCATGAGAAAAGTTATGACGCGTACGGATATGTGAACAGTTTGATAACATGTTAACGAGTGACTGACACAGTGATTGGAGCCACGGACCATCGCACTAAAACTATGCAATTCCGCCCCGTCCACACATGCCGATGTTCGATTGTTCAGCTGAGAAGTTGTGAGACGCTGTGGAGTGCGGCGCCTCCACTGAAACAAAATCTGCAGCATTTGTGAAGAGTCTGGGCCTCATGACGGGTCGCTGACGGTTTAGCTTAGCAAAGATTCAAACGCTGTGAAGGGCGTTTGTATAAAAGCACGGCATTGTTGCTTAATAATCATTCTGCTTTATGGAAGCTCCGGCAGCCAACCATCAAAGACAGTCAGTTTATCATTAAAAATGCTCAGATTAAAGGGTCAGTAAAACTCAGAGAGGGATGCGGGCCGGTCCACAGGAGACGTAGTTGACGATAAAACTGTGGGTCAGGGGGTTGAGGGGAGCCTGGCCTGGCCTGCCGACCAGACCTCTCCGCAGCTCTCTGCCTCTGCCCATATAAGGTGCAGATGTAGCATTGTTGAATGTGGAGACATTCTGGCACAAATAAAAGGTTAGAAGACTCTGCCCATTATCTGTGCCCTCTGGCCTAGTTGGGTGAGTCATCCAAGGATGGGCAGCAGCACTGCCAGCGCAGGGCCAGGCTCCACCGACTGCCAGCGCTCTCGTGCCACATGTACCCTGATAGCAAGCCTTTGTTGGTTGGTCTCATCAAAGCTGTGGGAGACCGCGAAATGTGATCGAGCTTGTCTTTTTGTGTTTTAAAAAACAGCCTAAATTATTTGATAAATTCATCTGAATAGAAGGTAAAAAAAAAAAAAAAAAGGGAAACAAAATGTTACAATAGGTCTTGCGTGGAGTCGCAAGCTGAGGCCGGTGTTCAGCCAGCCGCCCTCCACCCTACCTCTCGCCCTTGACTGCCAAGGTTTGGCCAGGGGCTTCTCTGGCCAGAGCAGACAGATCATGGAAGGGCTGGAAGAAAGACAGGACGGGGGCAAACAAAGGAGGAAACACTGCAATGCCCTTGAATGACAGAGAGCCGGTCTAACAAAAGACAGACAATAGCCGCCTCGCATCCGCAGCCCAGTCAACTTTTCATTCATCTTCTCCAGTTTGCTCTGCTTTTTTTTTTTTTAATATATATATATATATAATTTGAAAGTTGGTCCCACTCATTTCAGAGCCGCTGTTCAACCTTTGACCCTACTGTGACAACCAGGACAGAAAGGAATATCTCTAAGCAAGACAGAAAGAGGGAGGCTGAGCATCATCTTATCTGGGCCCAGCGGCAGCAGAAGGGAAGGACAGGAGAGGAAGGATAAGGAAAGGGAAGGAAACAAAGGGGCAACCAGGCAGGGGCAGCCTCAGCAGGGTAGGGAAGCGATGGCTGGCAGCACAAAGGATGTTTCTCCTTGTGCTTTTCAGCTCCATTAATATCCGAGCTCCAGCCTGCATATATCCTCATTCATTATTCATGAAGCGACCAGGAAAGAACGCAAGCGGGGAGGAAGGAAGGGAAGCAAGGGCCAGAGATAGACCTGATCAGTTCTGGTTTAAGTGACACTGAGTGACGGAGCCTGGGGTTTTATCGCTTGCTGTTCAAATGAGACACTGTGCCATGGCCAAAGGTCCGGGCTGAGCCACCAATAATGGCCAGCAGGATGCACTGAGACTGAGCGCCTCACAAGGCTACAGCCACCACACTGGGGAGTACATTTGCCCAAACTATGCTTCATACCAACTGTGTGAACACCACCCCATACTTCTCTACACCTGGCCTGGGCTAAAGAGCAGCTGAATACATTTTAAATGCTCGGAGAGACACAGGGAGCCTTTAAAAGTTTCGCTCACCAGGTTATTCATATGATTCAAAACTGTTCATATCCAGTTTTTGACAAGTTCGGCTCACGCAAAACCCCTTTCTCACGCCAGATCTCTATATCACACTGTTCCACATTAGCACCAGGTAACTTATAAATCCAAACCACCCTGTGCTAAAAGACATTAGGCACAACACACACTGATCCATTCTGTCCCGAACCAGCACCTCCGCAGCCCATAATATTAAGATTAACATAACCTAATTTGTATTAGTAGGGAAAATAAGTTGTTTTAATGCCACTTTGAGAGGAACTCTAGATACACTGCAAAAAATCTATATCTTAACAAAGTCATTTAGCCTCATATTCAGTGTTAAAATGTGTTTTTTTTTTTTCTTTTTCTTTTTCTTACTCAAGTGAAAAATCTGTCAACCGGATAAAATAATCCCACTTCTTTCGAATGCAGTTTCAGGAAATCTTTGGAAACAAGAAACTTTGTTCACCCAGGGCGGAATAAGGCAGATCAGCCCCGCTGTATCAAGACAGTGCCACTTAATTCAAGAAAATTCTGGAAACAAGTTAATTAGCAATGGGAGGAAGTGGGATTATGCCATGCCACTAAGGGACTTGTTTGAAGAAGAATTTTTTTTGTTTGTTTTTTTGTGCCGTAAACAGGCAGAGGTGACTATCTGAGAAGTGCTAAATTCTCCTACTTTGGGTTTCCTCTCAAAATTATTTGTGCACTTAATATTCATGCACTTCTTTTTTTGTCTGTGTCTTCATAAATGTTCATGAATTGAACTGAATTTGCCGTTCAGTCAGATCAGTGTAATGCAGTCCCTCAGGTACTGATGTCACTCAAAGACTGCCACGAGCCCACAAGGATCCGTTTTCGAGAGATTAGCGAGCAAAATGAAAACAATCACTCAATGAATACATTACGGTAAAAGTGAATTTATAAGGAAAATGTATAGTAAGCATTTGTAAAAGACTAGAAAATATTTTAGCGTCTCATGGGGCATCTGGTGAGTATGTCTTCACTCTGTGTGTGTGTGTGTGTGTGTGTGTGTGTGTGTGTGTGTGTGTGTATGTGTGTGTGTGTGTGTGTGTGTATTCATCTGCAGCCTCAGAAATGGTAATGCCCTCAACCTCAGTGCAGGGGAGACTTAACAGTTGGTATTGACTTTGTGAACATTTACCATTGAGGATTCAGACTATTCAATTCTATTTCAACTGAGGGCTGCAGACGGAGAGGGAGGAAGTCCCTAGGCTCTATGTTGTTCGCACACAAACACACACATATGCACACACACCCAGGCTCTGCGTTGAATGTGTTATTCTCCAGTGATATCGACTCAATCGGATTTTAACCCCTCTCTGCTGGAGCCGTACAGAGACAAACGCTCTCAACATAACAAAGGCACTGTGCTGTGTGTGCTCTGTGTGTATGTGTGTGTGTATGTGTGTTTAGTGTACGTTTTAGATTGCTGTCTCAGAAGCATGGCCTGTTGAATTGCCGCCACACAGGGGAATACAAATCTGCCACTGCCATCACTGGAAACCCAAATAAAACTACATTGGACGTAAAGCACCCCCTTGCCTCATTCGTACACTGGAAACCAACTGTGTCCTCAATGATTGACTTAGTTTGTGGTTAATATTGTCAAATGATTTGAAATTTATTGTATCTTTATTTTTTTATTATTTTTTTTTTTTAAAGATCTGAGTATTTCCTCAATGCTGTTGTGTTTAGTTTTGCTTTATCCCTTGCAGTGGCTTCTGTGCATTTCTGTCCAGGGCCATTTGTCGGTCACTGGCCTGCACTTAAATGCCACCCCTGCTCTCTGAGGATTGATTCCCTGCAGCCACATCCTACCAGGACTCCCCCCATCATTTGTACATGTGAGCCCTAGGACTTGTCACAACCTCTCAGTCAGGCTGCCTGTGGCCGGGCCCTGCATCAGGCCAGGCCATAGATTCTCATTAAACGGGTGAATCCCCAGTCCCTGACACTTTGGCCATCACACGTCCACTCTGCCATCGCTCCACCACCAACCATTTGTCCGATCCAACTGGACGCGTCGTGGGTAGCAGCTCTCGCTATTGTTTGTCTCTCCGAGCGCTGGTGGTGTGGTGTTTTTCTGCACGGCTATCACATTGGCACACACACACACACACACACACACTCTTTTAAACACCTCCTGCTGCATATATAAACATTGCTCAAGGTCCAAAATCAGTTCAGAAATCCTCCCAACAAAGTGTCCTTCCTGCATGCGCCTCAGTGCAGCTCTGCTTACTGTAAGCGTAATATAAACTTGACTGGACGATGGCCTAATCAGTTTAACCAGTGGTCAAACGCGGTCAGGAGATAGCCGAGGCTGTGTGGTCACTTGATAAGAGGCGCTACTCCTCTAAGGCCCGGCTAGCTTTCCTCGTTAGTGCTGGGTCAGTGAACTGCCGTCCAGATTTCTAAATGGCCACTCAAAAGCCCAGAACTGGATGTGTGTGTGTGTGTGTGTGTGTGTGTGTTCGTGAGAGAAAGACTTGTGTGACTGCTGCCCCTTTTTCTTTCTGGACTTTCTCACTACCAAAGGCCTGCTGTTTACTGGAGTGAAGTCCATCCTCTGTGGCCTCAGAGGGAAACGAGGTAGATGTTTAATGCTTGTGAGTGTGTCATCCAAATCCAAGTGTTCGCTTTTCTTATTAATGCTTTCTCGTCATATCAGTGCTGATGCAATTAATTGTTTCATCATGCAGGGAGTGGTTTTTTTTTTTCAATGTATACCTTAGACAACTTTTTTTTTTTTTTTTTTTTTTTTTTTTTTGGCTGAGGATGTATACACAGACTCCTGAGGGGGCTCTGTTGTAATATTGAAGTGGGTAAATATCAGTGGCATACAGTATTTAGTAGGCCTGAACAGAGGAGTCCACACACTCCAGCCCCTTGACCCTATCTCTCTCTCTCTCTCTCTCTCTCTCTCTCTCTTTCTCACTCTCTCGTGCACATGCACACACACGCACACACACACATCCCCAGCCCCTGACCCCCTCAACACAGAGACAGTGAGTTCTGTACTGAGCTGCTGCTGGATTGACTGGCAGCTCGTGTGTCCGCAGAGAGACAGAGCCTCTGAATGTGTGTGTGTGTGTGTACATGCATGCCTGTGTGTGTGTGTGTGTGTGTGTGTGTGTGTGTGTGTGTGTGTACGTGCGTGTGCATGTGCATGTGCATGTGTGTGTATTACAGGCCCAGTCTGGCAGTAGAAAGCAGGATCTCTTGGGAGGGCTGGATGTTGGGTCAGGAAGAGAGGAATACAAGAGTGGAGAAGGAAAAGAGGGGTGAGAGAGAGAGAGAAAGAGAGAGAGAGAGAGAGATGCTGGACAAGGATCTGTGTATATGAAGTTTAAAAAATGGATGCATCCTACACCTCATGCCTCATCAGGTATTTGTTTGGCATATGGGAATCTCTCTCACACCCACATATAAACATATAGCATATGTATGGGGGTGAATACACAGCAGAGTGTGATTTATATATTTGTCCTCACACAGTATATATTTTTGATATTGTGCATCAACATTTAATGGTGGCAGAAGGGGAGGGAGATGCACATTTTTTCACCTCGGCTTGAATGCACCAGATCTGTCACTACGGGGGGGAAGAGAGAGAGAGAGAGAGAGAGAATGTCACAGAGGAGGTATGTCTTTCTTCATCGTATCCATCTGCGTGGTATTTTAATTGGTTTTTCTCTCTTCCATTGAAAGAGAGAGGGAACAGAGGTGAAAGGAGGGATGAATCATGAAGGGATGGGAGGAAGGCAACGCGCTGCTCCGGGTTTCCATCTTCACCTCCCCAGCTATGCCGTCTCATCATCGTGGCCCTCACAATAACCACACACACACACACACACACACACACACACACATGATTTATGCACATGTACTTCTGCCAGCCCTTAGTGGTATTGTGCGGTGCTGTTATGTGTTTGTATTGAACCTCGCCGAACAATGGTGCGACTGACATTCCTCATGTTGGATGAAGGCTGCCTTGCAGAAACATCATAATGCTGCTAAACCCGGGCCGTCTCCCAGTGACTGTCAAACACTGCCGAAGCAATGGACATAGTGATTGAGTCTGGGAAATGGGACAGTGCATGGAGAGGGGTATGTGTGCGGATGATGTGCATGTTTGGGTGTGTGTGTAAAAATGTGAGTGTGTGTGTGTGTGTGTGTGTGTGAGTGTGTGTTAATGGTTGATGTACAGGCCTGGAGGGCAAACGCTCAAGGCTGCTCTCGTTAAGAACCTGTCAGTCATCGGCAGAGAGGAGCCAAAAGGAGTCCAAATCGCAATACTGAGTGTGTGTGTGTGTGTGTGTGTGTGCGTGCGCTTATGTGTACATGTGTCCATGTTTATGTGTGCGTATAAAATGCATTCAGCCACTTGGCTATTCCCAAAAACAAGCAAGGAGAGAAATATGTGAGAAAAAGGGAACGGCTGTGAGGCAACGTGAACCCACACTGCCCTCCAGTGGTTTTGTGTTTCACAAGCTCATTTCCAGCCGCTGCTACACAGCAACACCGCAGAGGAGGTCTCACTCGCAGACATGTTGTGAAGCTGACTTTCGGTTGGGTTAGTGATCCTTCGTACTTACCTGTGGAGACTGAGAACCGGATGAAATATAAAATATCTCTCTTACAGAAAATGGAGAGCTTTGTCTTTGGGTAAAAGGTATGCAGCACAAAAACATCCAATGGTTGAGGAAAAAAAAAAAAAGTAGCAATGAAAAGAAACAAGCAGTTGTACACGCCAAAGAGCACGGGAGCACAGCGTGCACCACAAAGCTTGCCAATGTTACAGCGCACCATGTTGCTGTGGGCTGAAGTCTGCAAACAGGAAAGAAAAAGGGGAAGTGTGCGAGAAGTTGTTCTGACACTAATGTCCAACACTCTCCTCGTCTCTCCTCTCCTCTCCTCTGCTCTCCTCTCCTCTGTTCTGCTGGTAATATGCAAGTTGCACGCCTCCTTTTCGCCCGGCAAACGCAATCTAGCAGAGATGGATTGCTTTGTTTGTGGATTTACTGTAGCTGTGCCTGTATTTGCTTCTCTGCATGAAAATGTGTACTTCACTAATTTGCATGTTGGACTTTTGGTGAGAATATACATGGCTGAGAACAATAAGACAAATAAATAAATACAGTCAGCGTTTCACTTTTTTGTGACCAGATTAAAGGAATAGCACCTCTCATAAATTGCAAATATAAACAAATATATTCTGTGAGTAAAGACATGATTGTTAGTGAAGCTGCTATCATATCATTCAAAGTCTACTGACCCAACTTCCTCATTATGTAAACAATGACATAGCTGCTAATGAACATTTTTGTGTTTTATGTTTATGTCAAATTTGTACTATGGCTAAAGAGGTTGCAAGAGATTCCTGAAACTGCTGGATGTAACATATAGCCAACACTACAATATGTGTACATGTATATAAATGCAACAATAGAAATTATGCCAATAATTTTAAAAAAGAGAGAAGAAAAGCTATAGTCAGCATGTGTGGGCCTACTAAAGACTTAAAGACCGAGAACTTTTTAAAAAAAGATTAAACCCCTGCTTTCAACTTTCTGGACAGAACTGAAATCATTGTGTTCTATTCAAATGGCTGCTTCAATGATATACAGTAAGACTATTATAATTTAAACACACATATGACTGCATGTGACTAATCATCCCTGTATGTTAGGCAGTGTCGTCTCAGTTTGTGTGTCAATTCTTTTGGGGGAAAAGACAAAAAAAAAACAGAAATAAAAGACAGTAGGCAGTTGTTGAAAAGATGAACTGCAGGCTGACAGTCTGAAAAACCTTAAGTGGGTAACCCACATACACAGTGTAGGTGCACCATTGCAAAGAGCAGAGGAAAACTTGTGTGCATCTGGGTGCAGCATCTCGCGCACACACGCACATACGCAGGCACCGCTTGTAATCCATTTTTATCTCACCTCCCTGTGGTCACAGCTGCGACTGCACAGCGGAACTAAGACAGCTCTGACTTCAGTAGGTGTCAGTGGCCTCCTTCTTCCGCTCTGCCTCACATTGTCACCATTGTTACTTGCTGTCAGTGTTAGCAGTGATTAAAACGCACAGCAAGTAGAAGAACATAATTAATCATCATGTGGGGAGGATCTGTTTGCTGAGCAAGTAAGAAAAAGATGGGGTTTTTTTAAGCTGTTGAAGGCATGATTCATCATCAACTCTCCCAGATGAAAGGAAAGCAAACCATGAGCATCTGAGATGGCTTCATCACCATTTGTTAATATATTTACGGAGAGGAGAGGAGAAGAGAGGAGGGGAAGCTACACGAGACTTTTGAGTCCTAACCTCAAATTTTCAAGAAGAGAAAAAAAAAATAGGGAAGTGTAGAAATGCCGTGACACATTTTCTCAGTCAAGCCACACCCCCTTCCCATCCCGCTACATAAAGATTCAGGCCTTAAAATAGGGCCCGGTTTTACTTTTACTGAAATCTCACAGGCAGTGTTAACGGTGTTACAGTGTTTGTAAGTCACTAAAAACATCATCTTGACATCCTGTCTCTTGATGTGAACTGAATTTGTGTTGGCTGATAACAAGGAAAGTATCTTTTTTTTTTTTACTGATACTTTTTCATTCTTTACATACTTGTAATAGCATTATCAATGTACCTCATCTACTACACAGATCAGTGTTTTGCCTGAAATATTCATGAACAGAGGAGGTGCTGTTACGTGGAGGGAAGTGGTCCCCTCAGTTCATGACAGGCTTCTCCCACCATCTCAAAAGAAAGCTTGGTAATGCCTCTCTTATAGTCTTCTGGGAAAGACACATTTATTTATCATAAATAGATACATAAATAAAATAAATTAAAATGCAGATATTCCTTGTCAAGCATGGCATCTCCATTTCAGCTCTGGAGCAAATTAAATTTGGATCATCTCTTAAATGTCCTGGTAATCTCTGAAAAGCCTCCAACGTGTTTTGGTACTGGCAGGGAACTTTCTGTAATTTTACATCATGAAATAACAACAATTTACAGCTTAAAAACCAAGAAAGAGTCTATGTTTAGCTCTTAAACTGACAGTCAAGACTCTCCCTTTTTGTGTTGTGCTGTGTTGAAACACTGAGATGAAACTTCCTCACAGTAAACAGCAACAGCAAACACGTATAGAGAACAGAGCGCAACATCCACATTGAACTCTGTGATCTCATTCAGACAAATGGAGTGAAACACATCAAGTCCATTGATTCAGTGGAAGTTCCCACTAACAGCAGAGCAGAGCTGCACGTGCCACAGGTGTCCTCAAACTCCAACAGGTGGCTTTGTCATTGGCCAGGCTTTATTCAAACCCACAAAACTTTATTTTACTTTCTGGTGAGGACACCAGAGTTTCCAAAGACTCCAGCTATGTCCTGCTGAATCACAGGGAAACGTGTCTTAGATGCTGCTAGATATTTTCTGGTAACACTTTACAATAAGACTACAACAATTAACGTTAGCTAATGCCCTAATAAACATCAAGTAACAGTTAACTAACCGTTAACTAATGTGTCTAAGAATCATGTACTAATGCTGTTCATGCTAAGGTATTAATTTAGATGTTATTTAAGGGTTATTGTAGATATTATTAACATTAGTAAATGCCATAATAATCATTAACTAACAGTTAATTAACCATTACGGCATTAACTAACGTTAATTGTTGTACTCTTACTGTAAAGTGTTACCTATTTTCTTTTTGATGTAAGGATGCAGCCATAAAACAACCACAATCAGTGTACGACACTGTTGTGCAAAATGGAAA
Organism: Myripristis murdjan; assembly: GCF_902150065.1. Taxonomy (NCBI): domain Eukaryota; kingdom Metazoa; phylum Chordata; class Actinopteri; order Holocentriformes; family Holocentridae; genus Myripristis; species Myripristis murdjan. The sequence goes on along the minus strand of NC_043983.1, from coordinate 23,664,973 downwards.
AAAAATATTTTGTTCTAACTTTGAAGCTACTTCAGGGGAAATTAAAGAGAAATTTTTAATTCAAGGAGTGAAAGAGGATTTTCCACAACACGAAGGAGGACTTTCTTGATGTCTCAACAACGAAGTTGCTCAAATCTTTATGTCATTCTTGTACTGGTGAAGACACTTTGTAGTTGTAATTGCGTACGTCAACAGTGCAGTGCAGCTGATGTACATACAGCATTAACTACAGTGGCTTCATATGTGGCAGATATGACAGTTTGAGAGGAAAGGAGTACGTGCAAATCCACACAAATTATTCAGGTGCTAGACAAACATTTTTCACAATGCAGGGTACACAGGAGTGAGGTCTGCACCCTGGTAAGCTCCCAATAATTAATTTTAATCTTATTTGTTTCAAATAAGAGAATAAAATTATTTATTGGGAGTTTGGGGTGCCCAGAAAATAAATAAAGTAATAGATAAATAAAGTTCTATGTGGCTTATGTTAAATAATATGAATATTATTACTCAGGACCTGCTTCCCTGACTACAACAAATCTATATGGTCAAGAAGTGGAAATACCCTAAATCGCATGTTTTACTGATGTAAGAGGAAATCCATATTTAGATCTTCATACTAAAAATGTGACTCGTTGGAAAAACAATTATGGTGCCTGTGGGGTTTCTTCTTCAAAATGATTAGCACACAGATATCATGTGGAACATAACATTTACAAAAATCTAAATATGAACACTTTGATCAATTCGGTGTAAGTGTAAAAACAGTAAATAACTCGGTCCATGTGCTCCTGCCTGTGTATCTGCATCTGCTTCTGTATCTGGGGTAAGAAAAATAAAAACCTGTATCAGTTCATCATATCTCTGTGTAAACTTGCGTGTGGTTCTGTTTAGTTGCATGTTATTTCATATCACTGTATGGAACAGCTGACTGTGTGTTTCATCCAGATCCACATCAGCTCGCCACCCAGTGTGTGTGAGTCTTGTTCTCTAAAGAGCCTGTCTCATTCCCCGGAGAGCTTCTCTCCTCCTCTCTTTCCTCTTTCATCCCCTATTTTCTTCTGTATGTAAACAGAAGTAAAGCATTTTGGGCTCCGAGGCAGAGTGTGCTGATCAAACACCACGCACGATCAATGACTTTGAAGAGATCTAACATCCACATAAATGTATTTCACAAGAGGGAACAGCAGAAATGAAGAAATTCACTTCTGGAGCCAATGGCCGCGTGTTTTCTTTCTTTAGACTGAGACATAAAGGGTGAACAAAGTGTGTGAGCGAGAAGAGGCTGCATCTCTGTTCTTGCACATCGCAACAGTGGCTCCTCGTGTGTATTTTAATATGCAGCTAAGCCGGGGCCTGCAAGCCACAGGGCAGGGTGGAGTCAGATGCAGAGATAGGGAGTGCTAAAAAGTTTCATTGTCGTACATCTCACATCTAGATGTAAAAAAAACCCTTGTGTGTAACCACTCACTCCCACTACAAATTGGTTTTTAAACAAAACTCTCCCAACGTGGTTTAAGAGACACGCTATCCTGGAGGCCTCAACGAGTGTAAAGACTATCTAAACCCGCACTGTGTCTGTAAATATGGGACTAAACTGTAAATTTAAAACCATCAGTGCATTAAATGTGTCAAAAAAAAGGAAGCCTGATGTGTCAGTGAAACTTTTAAAGAAAATGTGTCGACATAAAGCTTCTCCCTTAAGTGAACGCCATTTCTGTGTAAGTCAGAGGGTTTACACGCTTGAGAAAAGAGATGTAAGGACAAGATGAGACATGACTTCCTGTTCTCAGTGGCGTAGCTGAAATGAAACTTCCTGTCACTAAAGGTAAGGTGGAGGAAAGCTCAGCAGTGTGACATCACTCCGTCTTGCTTTACTTGAAACCCAGAGGCGAAGCTTAGCGTTTGGGGAACAAGTTCAGGAAGCTGTGTCTACTGATAAGTCTAGAACGAGAACGTATGTAGCTTTAAAATAAGACACCGTTTAGACTTGTTTCTGTCTTAGCCTTCAATAAGAAAAGGAAATACAGACTTTTTTGTTGATTTTTTTGGTGTTTGAATTTCCCCTGTTGGTCCCCACTAGGACGTATGGTGTCACACACACCCTGACTCCTGGATATGGCAGGTCTCTATGGACTGAAGATCCTGCTGCTTTGGGTCGGGCTGATTGGTTTGGCCATCTGTAAGTAACCATCTACAACATCAGCAGGGTTACATTCTTTATAAAGGGAGAGAAGAAAGACTGTACTCACCTGTGAAGTCGTTTCAAAGCCTTCAGGCGGCAAATACGATGATTCTTTGAATGATGCAAACCAAAGGCAGATAATGTGCTGGACACGCATAAGATCGCTTATTTTGGTCTGAATTGCTAACTGCAGGAAGCGCCTTCTAGTTGTGGCATATGGTTGGTGAGCAAGTGATGATCTTCAATAAAACATTTGTCATACCTGAAACAGAGACGTGAATCTGTGTGAGGGAGAAAGATTTCTTTCGTTTGTTCATTCGTTCGCTCTCTCTCTTTTTTTTTTTTTTTACTCTGAAACATGAAAAACCTAACAAGATAAAATGTAATCATTTAATGTAAAACAGAAGGCAGCAGTGACAAGTTATGTCAAGTTATGTATCTCGCCTTTGAGTTGCATCCCTCTGTAGTTGTTGTGTGTCACTGCATAAGAACGGCATTTCTTAAACTTTTTTTTTTTTTTTTTTTTTTTTTTTTTTTGTCAACCCCAAGAAAACAAGATGCTCAACGCGGCGCCGGCTGATGAAAATGTATTGCCTCTTTTGTCATGTGGGGAGTCAGTGGTGACAGGCTTGCAAGCCCTTTTGGCAAAGCATAAACTGTTATGTTCAATCAAAGGCGGCTCTTAATACGAAGCCTGTCTTTAAATGGGTGTTTTACTTTGGTAAAAAGCTATAGGAATTTTTGCAAACATGTTTCTGTTCTGCGTTGGCACTCTGTGTGTGTGTGTGTGTGTGTGTGTGTGTGTGTGTGAGGTATATCTGTCATAGATGAGAGGACTTTTGGGGTGTGTCCCTGCAAGCTCGCCTGCTGAGAAAGGAGAGACTGATAGTTGACTTCAACCTTCGTGGCTGTGTGTGGCATGTATGGATTGTGATGTGTGTGTGTGTGTGTGTGTGTGTGTCTCCTTGCCCATGTGTGTTCATGCATGCGTACATGTGTGTGTGCGCGTGTGCCAATTCAGCCCCCCCACCCCCCTTAGTGCCTCCAGCGTCACTCAGAGGCCTGTCACTCTGCCACATGTCAATCATTTTTTCTATTTCCAGCTCAAACATCTCTGTAACACATGTGAGCTGAAAATATTCCCTTTCACTCTGTTGATCCCTTTGAGCAGAGATCACAGTAACACAGATATTGTCGTTATTGTTGTTGTTGTTGTTGTTACAGTAAGGGCATCAGGGTTGATATTTGTCATGTCTGTCGAGCATGTTTTTCAGCCAGTGTGCAGGGTGAGTCATCAGGGCACAAACCAAACCGGTGGCTCAATATTTTCCTTCACTTTTCCGCTGAAGTGACGCTGACTTTCCATAGTCAGTGTTCAAGAGAAGGCATGCAATTAAAAATATGAATAATAATTCATTACTGGAACTACAGTAATACTATTACTACTACTATTGTTCTACTGCGGCTGCTACTACACCTACTGTTCCTCTGTGCTGGTACTACTAATACTATTACTACTGTTTAGTACCACCACTATTACTACTACTACTACTACTTCAAATAATAATAAAAGTAATAGTCAATAGTCAATAATGATGATGATGATAAGAAGATGAAGAATAGTAACAATGAAAAGCAAATCTATATTATCCATAATTTCTAACTTACATTTAGTCAGTTTCACAAAATAATTCAACCTTCAATAGTCCATTACTAAAAGGTACACCTTCGAAACAGGATTTTTTTTTTTTTTTTAATAATACAGTGATGTGAATCATGTATGAAAAAACTGCTTTTGAAACCCCCAATATTTATTTGAATCACAAATAGGCATGTGACGATGCTTTGTTTTTTTTTGCTTTTTTTCATAACACTGTACATAGAAAAAGAGCATACAGTAGATGAAGGGTCAGTGTAACACCCACAGCCAACAAGCTCACAGTATGTGCACATCTACACCTTCACACACACAGTCGTCCAGCTATAAAAGCAAGCCTGATGAGAAACTGAGTGGTGCCCAGATGCACATTTTAAAGCGTGCGGCTGCAGCAGGCCGCAGCTAGGCGGACAACGCGCTGCCGACCACTTCCGTGTTCCATTCTGAGTCGGCCGTGTTTCCTGGCAGAGCAGACTGAATAAATGAGCTGAGAATTCACCAAAAAAAAAAAAGGGGAAGCATGGGGTTAAAATGAAGAAGTGAAGTCCAAAATATTCATAGCGATGCATGATTAAAACAAGCAGGGGGGTGTTATGTGCTCGTCATTGAAGACATTACTGCAGCGGATGCAAATGGTAAAAAGGAGACATATAGAGAGAAATACAGAAAATAAACCAAGCCTAACTGAAAAAACGCAGACAAGCAGACAGAGAGAGCACCTGACCATATGTGAGGGAGACAGATGCAGGCACATAGAGGGCGACAAGGAAACTCCAGTTACTTTACATCATGTGGGGCTAATAAAATCAATTCCAGCATAGGTATTAATTAATAGGAATTTGAACTCTGATTGGCAACAAACTAGAAGTTCGGTCACCTCAGACTTAAAAAACCGCCTTTCATTTCTATGCCCGTCATTTCTCTCTCTCTCTCTCTCTCTGCCTCTGCTGGTCTCTCTCTCAGTTCTCCACCTCCACCTCTTTCATTTGTCATGCTTGAACAAAGTGCTTGCAAGCGTGAACAAATACCCGCTTTTGACTGAAAATTACACTTGGCTTTCCAACACATGGCAGCGTGAATGTCACACTTTAGTTTCACACCCTGCCTCGGCCCTGCAGCCACTGACAGAGCAAGCACCCAGAGAGATGCTAAGCCTCCATTTAGGGCTAGTCAGCCATTTAAAAAAAAAAAGAAGAAGAAGAAGAAGAAGAAGAAGAACACACACACACAACCAAAAGAAAGGACACTTCTTCTAAACAATTAGGCATTCTGAGATGAATGCAGAGTATCCATGTTGGAGATGAAACAACAGCAGCTCGCTCTTAAATACTATAAATGTGGTACAAAATCTGCTGGCTACAACAAAAGTTATGACACAGTGGTGGTGTAGCTTAGAAAAAGTGCCATCAGTTATTTGAAAAGTTCATCAGGCACAGGCACATGCATTTGTGTCTCTATCCCAGAGCTCAAAACAGATGTCTGCAGGTAGTGTGGAGCCATGCAATGTCATTGCAGAGAGCGTGCATCTCATCGAGTGTGCAGTGAAACAGGAATGAGCTAAACCACATCCTGAGTCGCATTGTTCTACCAAGCCCTGTTACTGCTCTGCACCGCTCTTATTTTAATATCCTGTGAGAAAGGACAAGACATAACTGCAGAGCTGTTTTTGTGAGACGACATACGCCCACGATGTAAAGACTGTCCATTGAACTATGTCACCTCGCTATTTTGTCATGCAATGAAATATTAATATTGTTAATGAATATCAGTTATGCCAGTTGTGGCTGATATTTTCATTTGTTTCCAAGGAGGCTTCAGTTGTTACCGGAGTTTCCAAGAGGCAAACACAAATATTTTCAAAAACAAACAAATAAACAACAACAACAACAACAAAAACAGGAAGAGTTATGCAGACCGCTTCACTGGTAACAAAATGAAACATGAGCAAAAGTCTTTACACAAGTTGACAAAACTAGTGTGGGCCTCCTCGTGCCACTGCTGGCTCGGTGCATGTCGAGGGAGTACAACTTGTGGAAGAACATTTACATTTTGACCTAAGGGTGGCGCCAGAGGAAAGTTGACAGGATTCATTCTCTAGGGAGCATAAATATCTGCTCACCAAATAAAAGGAAACATGCCAAATAGATTGTAAAATGTGAAATTTGACATTTTGGTGTAGAAGTGGCTCTATAGAGCAAAGGTGACAGGGGCACAAAAATCAAGAAGGAAAAACAAAAGAACCTGCACGTTTTTCTACATGGTACCACAGCAACCGGTTTAACTTCCTGGGAGGAATGAGTACGTTCATCAAATGACTTGGAAATTCATCCATGACTTTTAGAGATATGTGCTAAGGGAAATGTCATAGCGCTACAACAATCAAGAGAAAACTTACGTTTGGGAGTATATCCTCCAATCCATACGACATACATGGGTCATTCGTTCCAACACCTTAATACGACCCAATGGACTGTTTCTTGAGGGAGCTTGCTAGTGAGCTAACATTGCCACACAAAAAATACTTGGTTAAGGTTAGGAAAGATTAACCGTAATGGTTAAGGTTAGGAAAAGGGTTATGCCTGAGTGAAAGGGTATGTCCATCTGCCCCCTCACCAGCCTCCTGATATGGATTTTGTTGTTCCCTTAATGTGACACCACACTGTCATTATTTCCAAGACCACTAGAAGTCGCTTAATTTTTAGATCGTAACTATGTCGTTATAAGCCTCTGCAAAAATGAAACTTATGGGGACATTTTTTGCTGGAGGACCATCTCATTTTGTGATATCTTGTGTGTAAACTTGGCATTTTGGCCTGATGGTGGCGCTAAAGGGGAAAATTATGAGGTCATCGAAATTTAGAGGGTTCATCCTCAGGGGAGCATGAATGTGTTCAGTAGAGACGCATGCTGCAATGTGTTGGGGTTTTCAAAGTTTTTATTGTTCATTGAACAAGCCAATGTATTAAATGTCTGCTACTTGACTTTTAAAGAGAGCTTGGGGCCTTCCCCTTTTTTTTCTAGATCTTAAATTATGTTACCTTGGAATAAAATGTTGAACAGATGGACAGGCGGCGGGCCATCCTCAGGCCCTGCTTGCCAGTCTGGCAAAAATGATTTTAAGACTCAAAACTAGACATGCACTTGAGTAATATCTTAAGATCAGGGATGATATGGAGAATAAACCCACCTACACTGGGTTTACTCGCTTTTTTTATTTGCACAAATAGAATGTATATACTTTTAAGTGTCACATGAATTTGCATGGCATAAAGTCATAGTAGGCCTACATATAATGCTCACTGGGAAACAAATTAAAGTGAGAGAGAGTAAAAATCATACCTCTGTGTTTCTGACGATACAGTTGTTTGATAGGTAATACATTGCACAGTTTATTTTTTTATTTACATACATTACATCACTAGCAATGATTAACATTTTTTTTTTTTTTTTTTTTTTGCTGTGGATGTTTTTTTTTTTTTTCTTTTAAAGGCTTAACTAAAGCATATCAAAAGACTTCCTGTGGTCTTGCTATGCTGCACCCTGCAAGCTTACTCAAATGTGTACGCCTATTGAGTCAACACACGAGCAAAACTCAGAGAGCACTGTCACAGAGCACGGACGTGATCAGTGCAATTTGTTTTCCATCTCTTACGTTTTAGTTTGATTGTACAGTACAGAAATACATCAGGCGATACATTTCGCTGTCTAAAAACAAGACAGAGAGAAAGTCCATGCCAGTCTCACTCAGCCAGTTTCTATTACCTCGGTGTTTGGTTTCATTGTTAAAACCTTTGAGCCCACAATAGGCCATTTTTTTTTTTTTTTAGATTTCATATTTGTGCTTAAATGTCAACCAGAGATCTGCCCAAACTTAAACCAAACCAATGTTGTAACTGTGAGGACGGGGCTTGGTTTCAGCACAAGACAGGAAACCGTGGTTAGCCTTCTGAAAGAGTGTTTTCAGGTCCTTTGCTGCATTGCCATAGCAACCAGGTTGTACCACACTGACTCACATGTGCAGCCGTTTGGATGAAAATTGTCACCTCTGACAGCATCCTTTGCTCTTTCAACTAGATAAAGTTTAGTTTAATAATGTTGGAGAGAAGGGAGCGCTTCGATGTCTTTATTTTAGATAAAAATAAAAAATTAATCAAATGCATTGTATGTAGGGATCTTTTTTTTAACATAACCTAACAATGTGCATACACCTCGACTTAATTAAATGCTGCTATGTGAATGCATTTGGATCATGATGATGATGACATTTTTTTCTCTCTTTTGTCATTCTAGGTCAGACGAGCAAACCAATTCCAACGGGTAAGTTGCATTGTAATTTGTAGAACTAATCTACCATATGACTTTTAATTATTATTACCCGACTTTTAATTGTTATTATCCGTAACAATGATACAAGTTGGTTCTGTGTGCAAAAATGTATTACAGCCTCGGAAGAGCACCTTTTCCAACATTGATAGGCTTTTAAGGAAAACACGAAAAACAAAAGGAAGACTTAAATAATGAATACGCACCAGACAAAAAAGGTGCCCCAAAACACATGCACATGCCATGCCCTTTTTTGAAAAGGCTGCTCTAAGTACAACAAGAGTAAGCCTGATTCATGAACTGCTAATGCGATTCCCTACATTCCCAAACTCCTTCCAGGCTGTTTGTCAGATAAAACTGATGTCAGGTGTCAAACTGAGGCTGATGTCAAACAATACCGTTCGCCATGCTGGAGCACGTTACATCTTTCATCTCGGTCATGTGGGGACAAAAGACCAACAAGCAAAGCCCCACAAAAGCTGGTTACCCAGGGAGAATCTTGACCAGTTTACTTCAATAAATCTTTATCCATGTTTTTTTTTTTTTGGTTTTTGTTTTGTTTTGTTAATAACATATTACTGATGTGTTTTGCATGAGCAAAGGCGTGAGTTAGCTGGTTCAGAGATCAGTTTGGGTTCAGCCAGGGTGTCTGTGGTGCTTAGCTGCACCTAAATTCACGTAGGTCAAACGCCAGAGATCTGGAGGAATGTAAATACAGTATTCAACTTGAAAAGTGCAGCATTGCTCTGACAAATTTTGCTAAGACGTTGCATTTGCCATTAGTAGGAATAACAAGGAAGTTGCCACAACAAGACTAATGTGTGGTCATCGTCAGCTGTAACTTTTTTTTTTTTTTTTTGGTTTGATTGTGTCGTTTCTTTCTAAATTAAAACTATCATCTTGATTAATATTTGGTATGAATAGTCCCTCTTCTAGTAGTGGGATCACTACAATCATTGATGACTGGGATGAAGGCTGTGTTTGGTTTTCTGGTGTTTTTTTTTTTTTTTTTTTTTTTGATATATTGCTATAGTGCTATATTGCTATATTGAGATGTCAGCTTTCTCAAAACTGAGATTCTATTAAGACTCTCATTGACTTAATCTGTGTAATGCACATCTGCAACAGGGCGTCCTAATTCCCACAGGTGAAACTGTTACGGTAAAGTCAAAGAATTAGAAATTAAATAGTTTTAATCGTTAAAATGGCTCACATTATCCCTCTCACACCAGAAGTGTTGTTGCTGTTGATGTGTGCAAGTTAGTGTGACATTCATCTCAGCGAGGGCTCCCATGTTTCGTGATGAGCATTTCCACAGACCTCTGGGCAGTTTGGGCCTCCATACTTGAGGCATGGCTACGCGGGTGTACCTTTATCAAAACCACAGGATTTCACATCTCATCTCATCTCTTGGCTTGGAGTCTCTATCAGGCATTTCTAGTCATCTTATTTTCCTCCCGTTGGCCTTCTTGTAAGCTGCTCACTGTGCTACTTCTGTTCACAGCAGGAAACCCCCCCAGTGCAGGTCCCAACGGCAAGAACAACAATGACACAGGTGAGACCGTTACGGTAAAGTCACAGAAAGAATGTGAAGGTGATGCTTTGAGGGCAGAAGGGGTGTGGATGCAGAGGAAGGCATGAAAATCATCAGGAGACAGACGAGCAAACAACTTTCTATCCTGCTGTACGTTGGGAATAAACTGTACTGATGCATTAAGGTTCCCATGTTGCAACTTGCATATTGCTTTAGGGCACAAACCAGCAGGCAGGTTGTATTTTGGAAATAACACACCAATATTACACCATTGTAATCCCAGTTCCAGTGTTATAACTGTTTCAACTTCACCGTAGCTCTTCTCTACTCAGTGCAAATTTGCTCTTATCGAAGGTTGTTAACAGGAAGCACATAAGTACCACCTTACTGCCAAGCGCCATCCAAACTATCAGTTTACCTTCATTAGCAAGTCCAGCCACCACCGCCTTGCCTCCACACACCTCGCCAGCTAACCACACACCTCCACACACCTTAAATAAGACCCACACCATAAATAAGACAGCTTCAGAGTTGCTGTAAGATTTATTTTTTCACTTTGACACAGCTAGGCTAACGACTCCCATAGACTTCAAGTCTTTATGCTAAGCTATCACGAAATGCTACCCATAGGAACCAAACCACAGGACGTACAGAAGTGAAAATGGTATCAAACATCTTCTCTCGGTCTTGGTGACTCGAAACAAGGGAATTTTGCCACTCACAACCAGACCTTTCCTCCAAGCATGAGAATAGGGCATGAAAGTAGTAAATCAGTGAAAGTATCAGTTTACTTGTGATGTGAATCTTGCTTTAGGGCACAAAACAGGAACCATTGTACCTTGCAAATCATATGCTAATATTACAGCATTGTGCTTCCTGTTCCACTGTTCAGCAGTTTCATCTTGACAGTAGCTTATCTTTTCTCCGTGCAGAAATTCTGTTATCAAAGGCTGTTATAAGCACTTATCCGTCCTCTTCAACACAAACAGATACAAAGCGACACTAGGGAGAAGATGGTGTGTGTGTGTGTGTGTGTGTGTGTGTGTGTGTGTGTGTGTCTGTGTGTGTGTGTGTGTGTGTGTTGCATGCTTTTTGTAAGAAGAGTTTACAAAGAGTTTACATGAGATGCATCATCAGGCACCTATAATGATGAGGAGGGTGTCTTGTGACATTTTGCCATTTTGTTGTCCTTGTTGTCCTTTTTTTGTTGTTTAATGTAGATGTTGTTTTATCAATCTTACCTCCAAGCATCACCCCAAGTACTATCTTGCAGCCACGCTCCAACCAGAATATCAATTTATTTTCAGTAACAAGTGTAGCCACCACTACCACCACCTTGCCTCCACGCACCTCTTCAGCTAGCCCCACACCTCCACGCAACCTGACAACGTCAGACTCCTCAACCCAGACGCCCCCTTTAGCAAATACCACCGGTGGTAATGTATCCAGCCTCAGTTTCCAGTTTTACCAGCCACGTGACCATTCGATTTGACATGATACTTTTCTGAAATGTATATTAGCACAATGCAATAAAGGTATATTTGTAGGTATTGTTGTATCAATCTCACCTCCAAGCATCACCCCAAGTACTATCTTACAGCCACGCTCCAACCAAAATATCAATTTATTTTCAGTAACAAGTGTAGCCACCATTACCACCACCTTGCCTCCAAGCATCATACCAGCTAGCCCCACACCTCCACGCAACCTGACAACGTCAGACTCCTCAACCCAGGCATCCCCTTTAGCAAATACCACTGTTGGTAATGTATCCAGCCTCTTTTTCCAGCTTTACCAGTCACGTGAGCATTGGATTGATACTTTTCTGAAATGTATATTGGCACGATGGAATTGAGGTATATTTGTTGGAAAATTACCTACGCCATGTCCTCCATCCTGCAGCCAAGGCGGACCACACCACTGCAAGCACCTCTACGGAGACCACACTCCCAGACAATAAAACCACCACAATCAGTGCCTCTAATATCACTCACAACCAGACCTCTCCTCCAAGCACTCCACCCACCACCCCAATGCCTTCCACGACCCCCAAAGGTTGGAATTTCGTCGTTCATAAGCTGCCTGTTTGTTGGTAGACAGATGACTTGCAGATAGAGGATTGTGTTATATGAGAAGGGTAAATCAACAGAAATGTCAGCCTACTTCAACCTGCAAAGGGGAGTGAAGATAGCATGGTGCTTCCTCTGGTAAATCTAGCTGTTACTGAAAATACTTAAGTATTTATTGGCAGGCGCTTTACAAGTATCCATCAAAGACCTTACAATATATATTTATACATTAACACTCTTCTTTTCTCTGTTCTCCCTTTTAATTTTATTGTATCCTCCAGCCCCCCCAAAGCCAACATGTGAGTATGAGCCCTAATTTTTCAAATGCATTAATTCATCTGATTGTTTCCTCTCATCGTTGCTCTAATTAGTAATGATAGGTTACTGGACTTCTCTCTTACTTTCAAACAAATGCAGTGGATGTGGGTTTACACAGCGAGCTTATGTGACACTTTAGTTTCATCCTGGTTTGGCATGTTGTGAGCAGTACAGGAGCGTGTTCAGACTTCAGAGAGGTTCACATTCATCATGAGGCTGACGAATCGAACCGTTTGTTTTGTGTGCAGGTTCATACACCGTTACACCAATCCAGTTTGGCCTGCAGTTCAGCATCACAAGCTCACCCAATGCTACCTACAGTGTAAAAGTTGAATGTGACCATGAACATGCAAAGACAGATCAGTCTTCCATAATAAATATGACAGACCTGAAGCCCAGTACCAACTATAACTGCATGGTGTCATTTAAGCCTGACAGTGAGGCTAATGGCAGCAATGACTGGATATCCTGTGAGGCCTCAAGTGGAAGTCAGTTGACAAATGAACTGAGTAGGTGAAACATTTCTAATCATGGCATCTTACTTTTACTTTCAGAGTTTGTACAGCGTGCAAACGGAAAGGACATTTTAACATTTGCGGAACCTTTTTATGCATTTCAGATGAAAGAGACATTAATGAAGCTGACACCTGCATCCATGGACAAGTTTGTTATGCAAGCCAATGGGATATTAGCTCTGCAATGACCCGAAAAAATTATCCAATTACTTGCCAAAGCGGTCCTTTGAATTCTTCAAAAGCCTTCTGTTTCACGCCCAAATTTGATGACATTTGCTCAAATTTGACAACAAACTTCAGTTCAGGGAATGTCGCCTTTAACAAAACCTCCTTCATCAGTGTTGGTATGTACATTTTTACCTGTATTTTATAATTTGGTGAGGACCTCATTTTAAAATGCTTTACGTACATGTTTCATGTTTTCAGAGAATTTCTTAAATCAAAGTGAAATTGAAGTGACTCCTCCTGCTACAATTCCTGAAAATCCTCCTCCTACAATTTCTGAAAACTTCAATCAAAGTCTACCAAGCAAATGTCAAAATCTCAAAATTGACTACACCTGTCATGGTAAGTGGAAAGACTCAACTTTGGCCACTCAATAATGCCCTCGTATTTGATGGTCAAATTTGTTGTTGTTTTATTTTTCTTCCACCAAAGGTTTTGTTTCTGATTTTGCTCGTCTCCCAGCAGGATAGCCATAAAATCTGGTGGACACATAGGTCTTAGACCAGGAGACAACTTCTTAGATTTTTGTGGCAAAGATTTGTTATTTCTACCCTTAGATATATAAACATCTGCTAAATGTAAAGTTTGATGATAGGAAGTCTTTTGGTGTAGCAGCAAGTTGGAGAATAGTTCAGCACTGGCGAGGTTTGTGCTCTCTGAATGCATCCTGCTGTGCGTGAATGGCCGAATGGGGAAATGTCTTTACAGTGACAGAACTACAAAGAAAGGAAATAACTGTCTCATCTTTCTGTCCCCCTCAGACCTAAACACCTCTCAGGACCTTAAGCCTGAGTCTAAGCTGGAGCCCTTCACAGAATACAATTGTACTGGTCAGATCATGGACAACAACGTCAGCATAGATAAATCAGTTACCACCAAGTTTATGATTAATTGTGGTATGTGGATAATCATTTTTCCTCTGCATGATGACTGCTTTTATCTTCTGTTAGAGTGAAATAACAATACTGCCAGATATCAGTTCTGTTTAATCAGGCGGCTGCTATTGTGTCCAACAGATCTCAAAATAGTTCCCAAAATAAGCAGCAACACCAGTTCCTCCATTGAACTGGAATGGAACACCAGTAGTGTCAACTGTCCAGGTGTCTCTAAACATCCGAACCTCTCATACGTCTGCCGCTGTAATGCTACAAAACCGCCAGGTATGTCAAAACTGTCAAGTTAACGCTCTACTTTGTTGGTGAACATTCCTGACTAATGATGAGAATATAGATGCTAAAATCATCCTCAGGTCCCTGGTAGATTATTTGCTCTAGGGTAACAATTTAGCAGATACTCTGCAGAGTGATATGTGATGTTAGAGCGGTGGTTCTCAAACTTTTTTCAGAAATGTACTTTGACATATTTTTTCAGCCCACATGCAGAGGTCCAGCTCAGCTCCATCAGTGTCTGAAACAACATCCTGATACTGAGGATATTTTGTTGTTTCTGTTTTTGCTTCTTCTTTTCTTCTCTCTCCTTGTTCTTGGCTGTTTCGCTGCCACTTTTCAACCATAAATCCATTTTCTGATTTTTTTTTTTTTTTTGTTTTTGTCTTGCTTCCTGGACACAGTGAACAAACGTCTTCGCTCGACGACCACGGCAGCAGATTTAAACCACAAACACACTCATTTGACACCTTCAGGAAACCCAGAGGGAAAACTGAATATAAAACGTGGTTTATAAAACAAACATTTACATTTTTTTATTGAACTCATTATTAGCATAGGCTAGTTATTTTTGGGATTATGCATGACTGATATTTTTTAAATCAACATTTTTTTTTTTTTTTTTTTTAAATCTCATGCACCCCCTGTGTTAGAGGATGTGCTAAACCTCAAAGTTTTGTGTCAGAGACTCCAAAAAATATGATATATGATAAATAAATAACCTCTGTAACTGCCTGGGTTTTACATTCCTTGTTTCCATCGGGGGTGAGCCTGATAAAAATGGGAGACTGTGTACAGCTAAAAGTTACGACAAAAACTAAAATTAGACGCCTATCAAAAATCAACATAGTGTGTGCGTAGGTGGTAGCCTGGAGAACAAGAGCCAATGATCTATCAGGGACACATGGATGATACTGGTTTTTATATGGTGCTTTAACAGGTCAATTTATCTCCCAATCACCCAAAGCTGTTTATTGTAACTAATACAATGTTCAGTCTAAGCCCCTTTATTTAAAATGTTTTGCTATGTAATTTTTCACATGTTGTCATCCTTAAACATAGTTACAGCTAACAGAAGTGAAGCTGGAGGAACATGCAATGTTATTGGACTGGAACCATACACCTTCTATACATGTACAGTACAACCCATCTTCAACGGCAGTGCTGTTCACTCACCGACTGAAGCTCCGAGAAAACAAACTGATCCTGGACGTAAGTAACCGACAAAATGTCCTTTGGGGAAAGTTACTTTTGACACCCGTACCTATACAAAGACACTATGTATTGTACATGTTATTCAGTGTCCAATTATGATACTCTAATGAAATTCTTTGTTAATTTTTCAGAAGGAAACAATACTATCAACTCATCAACACATTGTTGATATACAATAAATATAACTGTATCTAGTAGTAGTGTTTGTTTGGGATTTTATTTATTTATTTATTTATTTTAGTACTGACTGGATGGATGAATGTGTCTATTCTTGTAATAAATGCTTTTGCCACCAGTTTTCAGTCTCTTAGATTTCAGATCTTAAAAAGAATCCAACTCCAGTGGTAGCAATTATAGAAATAGCACGTCAGTCTTGGATTGAGTTCCCATGTACAAAACATATAGACTTATAAATGTTACCCATTATGCGCTAATGCAAACCATGTACATTACAATATAGCTTCAATTGTGATTCAACCAGGAGCCGTGCACAGTGCATGTACGATGATTATAGTAATAGATTTGAAACTCCAGTACAAATAGTAGCAGTGGTTTTCTGTGGTGAACTTGTCTTGTTGTATGCATTTATAATAGAAATATTTTTGGGAAATTTATTATATTTCAGGTTATATATATCATGGTGATATGTCCCACTATAGTCAAACATTTATTTTCTATAACTCAGTAGGCAGTGATTCCCCCCCTCCAAAAAATCTCTTTATCTAGGATGGAAATGAGTAACTAGATGAACTTACAATAACCAAACTGAAGGCACATGCATGCAATCACCTCTGACTGGCAGTGCACAGTCTCAGGCAGTATTTGGCCATGACACAAAGTCTATCTGAGATGAAACTGTTGTTATACCAAAGTAAAATACCACTTGAAGTGGTATGTGAGTGAGCAAACTTCACTTAATCTGAAGGAAAATATGACCTTTCTCTTCACTTGTTATATCTTACAGGGCCCAAACGTGTGAATGATGTTCGAGTGATTCTTAAAGACAATAATGCATTTACAGTCAACTGTAGCAGACTTCAAACAACAGATTTCCATGGACCTCATAAGAAGTATATAGCACGTGTCTATGCAGGCGGTAAGGAAGAACGAAATAAAGAAGCTGAGGAGAATTGCTCTTTTGAATTCACTGATCTAAGCTACTCCACAGATTACACACTCAATGTAAGTATGATCCTCTGTTTTTGTTTCCACAAGACTACTTACTCTTCCTTACTCTTCACATTTAATTCATGTCATAATTTTTAATAAAGGTATGTCCTGTCCTCACAGGTGACTGCTTACAATGGACATCATGAGAGTGCTCCGTCCATCAAATATGTTTCCACTCGCTGTATGTACTCTTTCACTTAAAGCAATGAACTGTGTTGCATTGTTCCACTGAATAGTTCTGAGACATTTTATTCTGAGCATAAAACACATACATTGCCGCTACTTCTGTACTCTATTATGCTGCGTGTGTCTTTTTTTCTACAGACAATGACAGAGCAGTCATTGGTTTTCTGGTCTTCCTCATCATCCTCACATCTGTGGCCCTGATTATGGTTCTTTATAAAATCTTCATTCTGCAGCGCAGGAAGTCCCTGTAAGGATCACTCTGCATCTAATCTCCAGCATTCATTTGAATGTCTTGCTTCTGTTTTGTTCAGCAGAAATCTGCATGCATATGTTGATCTGTGCGTAAATCACAATTTGCAGCGTTTGATGATTCTGACGGTTTAATTATGTGATAGAAAATCCGGAGATACTGTTTTGGTTTTGCATTTGCAGCTCAGTATTAGCATCTTTGTTGCTTTTTCTGATAAACAATTAAAGATAACTGTATTTGGTGTTCACATGTTAATAAATAAATTCTGTGACGTCACACTTGTATTTTCTCCACAGCAATCTTGGTGAGGACATGATGCTCATTCCGGCTCCAAGTGAGTAAACAGCTACTGCGACTGCTGTGGCTATAACTATATACTGAAGACTTTGTACCTGTAATGTTAAAAAAAGGAGATTACTTAGAGATGTAGAAACATATATGAGGAAATAATTGACCTAAATAAGATATATGTGGGATAGCAAGGGATATACTGCATATATACACTGGTGGAAAAAAGTTTTTGGACACCCCATGCATTTGTGAAATATTGCATTAACAAATCACTCTTAGGTCTTTGAGTGCAATTTCTTGTAGTACAGTCACAGCCAAAATACTAAACAAATCCTAAAAAAGCCAAATTTTTTTTTATTAAAAGACACAATTTTTGTTGCCAAGCTTCGTGTCTATATAAAGCCAGCACATTTGAAAGTTCTTCAGACACAAAAATGGCTAAAACAAGGAACCTAACGCAGGAAACACGCCTGAAGATAAAGATTAAACTGTCAAAAATTTAGTTTTCTTAGTTTTTCTTGTAAACAATAAACAAAAAATATATCATTTGTATTTGTTTGTATCTGTCTAATGCAGCCACACCTTTTAAAACGCAAAAAAGATTTTTTCACAAATATTTCATGATAATATTTGAGATTGTGAGATTGTGTAAAATTTTAAGGGTGCCCGAAAACTTTTTTCCACCACTGTATATATAGATTATTGTTGTTGTAATGTTTTTATGCACTTTTATTGTGAGCTGTCCAAATAGTTGAACAAATGCAGATGCTTTGGCAAAATTGCTCTTTATAACGTTTGTGCCAATAAAGCCTTTGAATTGAAAAACTGAACTGGCCCGGTGGATGCAGTGTTTCCTGTTTGTCTTCTTATTTGCTGACTGGTTTCTGCATGCAGACGAAGAGGAGAACCTGATGAATGTTGAGCCAATCGCAGCCGAGGTTTTGCTGGATGCCTACAAAAGCAAGATTGCTGACGAGGGAAGGTTTTTCCTGGCTGAGTTTCAGGTAAATTTGGTACCTGTATGTGTATTTTTATTTTATTTTATTGTAGACAGGATGTGATATGGAGGTGAGAGAGGGGGATGACGAGCTGGATCAGAACCCAGGATGTCGCACCTCAGCCAACTGAGCTGCTGGATGACCTCTGTGCTTATACTTTGTTCAGGGAAATATGTCCACAGTCCTGAGAGTCTTTGCCACTTGCATCTCACACATTTTGTGCCTCCTTTCAGAGCATCCCCAGAATATTCTCCAGGAACTCACTAAAAGATGCCAAGAAGCCCTGCAATGCTGTCAAGAACCGCTACGTGGACATCCTGCCCTGTGAGTGAGAGGCCAGCTTCTGTAATTACTGCTTTGGTCCTGACTTGCTCAGTGGCTGGAGAACTCGTACCTGTGAGCCTGAGGCCCTCACCGTCTATTGGGCTCAAATTTACCCTACAAAACTCAAACAAATTCTGGGCGATTTTTTACAATTCACAATTTTTTATTGATTGCAACATAGAAGTACTGCCTAGCTATAGAATTGGCACAATCATAGCTACAATTAGGAAGACACTTGGGCATGTTTTTGCGCAGTACACAGCTATAATGCCTTACATAAAAAGAAGAACACATGCTGAATTTCTTTGAAAATTTCGGAAATTAGTGCAGTCTCCACTCAGAATATTATTTCAGGATCCCACAGGTCGTATAAATGTTGCAAAAATATTTGGTGCCTCTGTGCTTTATTTACAGATTTACTTAAATAACAGCATTTTTCCCCTTTTTTTAAGCTTTTGTCATCAATATGCACCCACAGAGTTCACATCAGTCGATTTAACACCTTGTAACACCTCCACAGCACGCACACACACACACACACACACACACACACACACACATTTGCTCTCTCTGTTGGAAATCTAAAGGTTTTAGAAATGTCTTCACTGAGTGACAACATGTCTGCTTTTGTTTTTCCCAGATGATTTCAACCGCGTCCAGCTCACCACAGGAAATGGCGAGGCAGGATGTGACTACATTAATGCCAGCTTCATTGATGTACGGAAAACACCCCAAAACCTCTTCCACTAGGAACAGTGATCTTAATTATATAGCACTTTTCTAACAAATGAAAAGATAAAAGCATGTATGACCTTCTCCAAATCATTACTGCCTCTATTACAACTACCAGGCTACTTCTACTAGAAATAATAAGAAATAAAATAACACTTTGAATAAGAAAAGAAAGAATTGCCATGTTAAACTCACTCAGTTCATATTATTACATAACTGCTGAACAGCAATTGCTTTCTTCCTGCAGGGATTCAAGGAAAGCAAGAAGTACATTGCAGCTCAAGGTAAAGCAGCCTCTCATAGTCTTTACCCACTCAATAACATCACTTTATGTTTCTGCTTGATGCTAAAGCTGTGTGTGTGTGTGTGTGTGTGTGTGTGTGTGTGTGTGTGTGTGTGTGTGTGTGTTGCAGGACCCAAGGTTGAGACCGTGAGTGACTTCTGGAGGATGATATGGGAGCAACAATCCTCTATCATCGTCATGGTGACGCGCTGTGAAGAGGGAAACAGAGTAAGAACAGCAGTTAGAAAAATTTGGGAATTATTTTGGTTGATTCAATTTAACTTTATTGTACTTTTGGTGTGCAAAAGTTAGAAATTTGGCTTTGGCTTAAATGTGCATGAGTCTGCTGTTAGAAATACAAGATTGAAAGGATTAAAAGGAAAAGAAAGTACATTTGAATAATAACAATAGTAAAAATCGGAATCAAAACACTGCCTGGTTTGCAGGTTGATGAATAAATCTGACTTGATTTCACTGATTGTTGTTTACTTTTAATGGCTGTACCTGTGATGTGTTGTGCTGCAGATCAAGTGTGCGCAGTACTGGCCATCCCCAGATCGAGAGACCGAGATCTTTGATGAGTTCATAGTGAAACTGAATGGAGAGGATTGCTGCCCTGATTACATTATCCGCCATCTTAGCCTAACCAACGTGAGTATCCATCAAAGATCTCTTCAGTCTATAAGTAAGTAAGACAGAAAGTAAAGTTCATTTATAGGATGAGGTGGCCTAGCTTACTGGTAATTTAGCTTCTGGACTCAGGGACTACAGATAATTACTTCAGTTTTGTTACTGTTCAGCCAAAGGAAATTATTTGCCATCCAGCCCAGGACAGGCTGGAGGGAATCCTTAGATTTTTTTAGTGGGAGGTACACCTTTTAATGTTACCAAGAGGCAGCATATACAGGCAGAATAGAAGTGGTCCCAGGATGGATCCCTGAGGAATCCCATAGGTGATTGGGGCAGATGAAAAGGAAAACTGCCCTGTATACTATACTGTATTATAAGCACTGTAGTCACTGCCTATGTCTTGCTAATGGGTCCAAAACACGTTACCTATTTATAATGTTATATAACTCATATACATCCCTATGTGCATGAATATGCTTTCATTTATGTATGTGTGCATGCGTGTTTATGTGTGTGTGCAGGCATTTGTGCTTACATGAGCCTGCAGTGCTTGTATAACCTTCTGTGCATGTGTGTTTGTGTGTTTCATCAGAAGAGGGACAAAAACTCAGAGAGAGAAGTGACCCAAATCCAGTTTACCAGCTGGCCAGACCACGGTGTCCCAGGAGAGCCCCACCTCCTCCTGAAGCTGAGGCGGCGCGTCAACGCCTTCAAGAACTTCTTCAGTGGCCCCATCGTCGTCCACTGCAGGTACGCACAGGGTCCCACACAGCACCAGGACCAACTGACGCTCACTTCTGACAATTCAAAATGTAAATAAGTGCAGTAAACGCAGGTATCCAATTATTTGTTCCTGGATATCTGTTAATCTGCATCATGCCAGTTACTTAATACACTATTCATTCTGATTAAGGTGCTACATGGCACATAATCAATAACAAATAATTCCTTCCTTATCACCTCCTTATTAGTTACTAGTTTTGTGTCCCCTCAAGTAAAATGGTGCCATACTGAGTGATTACCATCACCATAATAAAGTAAGAAATACCTACTGAGTTATATTACGGATGCATCATAACTTCATGATATCTTACCATTACTTGTAATTTTTGTATTTCTTTATTAATGAAGCATTGCTAGTTGTCACTGAGCAAGCCATTTTTCTGTTTTGTTTTATTTTACAATTAATCTTTTCCTTGACTTTTGTTTTCTGCCTCTTAGACATGATTATAAACTCTCCAAGTATTTCTGCAATATCTGACTCTGACTTTTTTTTTTTTTTTTTTTTTGGATACACAGTCCACATTGACTCAGTCAAGTGCCCTTGTTCCCTTGTTCCTCAGATACAAGGACATCAGGCTGTTCCTCAACTTCATCCTTGTTTGCCACTGATTGAAATATTAATTAATTTTAATATTAATTTAAGTGTCATTTTTTGCATTTACAGTGCAGGAGTTGGCAGGACAGGCACCTACATTGGCATTGATGCCATGATGGAGGGTCTGGAGGCAGAGGGGAGAGTGGACATCTATGGTTATGTAGTCAGACTCCGCAGACAGAGGTGCCTCATGGTTCAAGTGGAGGTAAAATGTCATCGTGAATAATATTTCAGAGTGTTTCTTCATTTAGTTGACATATAAATACACTGGATGTTCATTTTAAAATGAAACCTCAAATTGATGTGGATTATGTAACACTGGCTGCAATTTAATACCAGGAAGATCCCCCTAACATTTTGTATATTTCATGTATAGCCCTAAGTGTGTTTAGTAAATATAGGGCTTTATCCAAACTGCACATTATTTGCATATTTACAGAATGGTATGTGTCTTCATGTAGGCCCAGTACATCCTGATTCACCAGGCACTGATAGAGTACAACCAGTTTGGGGAGACGGAGATTGCCCTGTCTGAGCTCCACAGCACACTGGGCACGCTCAAAGAGAAAAACTCCAGCACCGAGCCCACCCTGCTGGAGGAAGAGTTCGAGGTATGACACTTTTTTAATGCTTTTTATTTCCCCTTTGTTTAACCACATAATCCCATTGAGATCAAACACCACAAAAGGTGCACTAAGACAAACATAAAAGTGGGACACAGGTGACAGCAGTGCACAAACCCATACAATCAAAGTGATGTAAGAGAGCAAAGTACAGTTGTACTCAAAAAGGCATTCAAGCATCATATAGAATAGAAGAAGAAGCTTTATAGTCTTTTTAATTTTATATGATTTTTGTGCATGATAATAATATCTGTCTACTTTCAGTCAATTTGTCATCCATCATATTCTTTGATGGATCCCTCCTAATTTTCTCCTCTTCAATACTTTTAGCTCCTTTCATTTTATTTCTCTTCTGCCTCTTATTTCTTAATATTTAGGAAATGAATTTGCCACATAAAAAATCTTTCTGTGATGCATTCTTGCAGAGAGTCCCCAAGTATAAAAACTGGAGGACATTCAACACAGGGATCGCTGAGGAGAACAAGAAGAAGAATCGCGACTCGTCTGTCATCCCATGTGAGTTTCAGAAAAAGGAGTACATCATCTTGTCTCCTGTCCTGGTTTAAAACATATTTTACATTCAGGATCAATGACAGTGGCATGTATCTGTATCACTATAGCCTCTCCTGTATAAAACAAACACTGAAAAAGTACAAAAGCTTTTCCAACAACAGGCACGTGTGGACTTTTCTTTCTCTCAGGGTTTTGCATTGCTTTGCTTTTTTTCCTGCAAATTTGTTGTAATCTACTCCACATGGCCCCTTTAGATGACTACAACCGAGTGTTGCTGAAGATAGATGAAGGTAGCAGTCATGACAGTGACCAGGATGACGATGAGGAGGAGTCATCTGATGAAGAGGATGAGGAGTCCACTAAATACATCAACGCCTCCCATATTGACGTATGTTACCTTACTGACACTTGCATCTTATTCACTCACCCTCACCAGTATTTCCACAGGCCCTGATCATGTTGTAGATTTAAATTTAAGCTGTCATGCAAGTTGCTGCCTGGACAGGTAACACATAATTGTTTTAATGAAGGTTAGGATTATTCTTATGACAAATGGAGCTTGTCTTAGCACCCCTCCTGTTGTAGCAGCTGTTACATCTCATTTAGTCAAAATGAATTCCCACCTCCAAACTGGAGCCAAATCAAAATATATCTAATTAAAACATCTAATTAAATGTATCAGACATTGTTTGTGAGGAGTGTCTGAGGTGTTTTGTTGCCCACACAGGGTTACTGGGGCCCACGCAGCCTGATCGCCGCCCAGGGACCGCTGCCAGACACCACAGCTGACTTCTGGCTGATGGTCTACCAGAAGAAAGCATCCACTATTGTCATGCTGTCTGAGTGCAAAGAGAGTGATAAGGTGCCTGGGATATCACACTTACCCTACTAGAACCTAAAGGGTCACTTCACCCATAATGCATAGTATTTGAATCAAGATGTGCTGCCTTGAATCCATGACAAAGAGGGTTTCACTCACAGGCCGTCATGGTAAACTTCCAAAAACCACCAGCCATCTCTGAATGTGCATTATGGGTGAAATAGTCCTTTAAATGCACCAAAACAGTAAACACATACACATATAAGGTTACACCACTTACATACACATGCATACCAGGCACATACACACTGTAAATATATAGTACATGCACACTGACAAGCGCAGACTTTTCTTTTTTCTTTTGTTTTGACCAGGTGTTCAAATGTTTGTGGAATATTTTAGCAAATAATACTAAAATCTGATTTAAAAAAAAAAAAAAAATTATAAACTGCATGTAAAGCTTTTTTTTTTTTTTTTTTTTAATTCATTTTGAAATCCAATTCAACTAATTTTGTTCATTTTACTTGGTGCAATTCAAAAGTTTTAAGGAATTTAATTGACTAACATGCTTCAAAAGCTTTGTTTTTAAGTTCTTGAACTGATTGGTGGTTCTTTAAAAGATTGTGTTCAGTTTGTGTTGTTTATTTGAAGTTTTATGGATTAAAAAAATAACTGAACTTTTTCTTGTGCATATGTGCTGACATGCATACCATTGTTCCGTCTTCTGTGCACGTGCTTGTTCATAGGAGGTTTGCTCTGCCTACTGGGACAATGAGAAGAAAACATTTGGGGACATTGAAGTGGAGCTGACAGCTACAGACACCTCCCCGACGTTCATCACCCGCACAATGCAGATCCGTCACACCAAGGTGACTTTTCAGCAAAGTCTGCTCTCTTTTAGTATTCATCAGATCAGCCATTTCCACAGAATTTCAAAGGGAACATCACATGCCTGTTTAACCCCACAACACTTTCACCAACAGAGGAAAGACAGTCGGCAAGTGAAACAGTTCCACTTCCTGAAGTGGGTGAACAGAGAGCTGCCAGAGAAAACACAGGATTTGACAGACATGATCAAGAGCATCAAGCAGACCCGTCACTATGGCAACAGCAAGTCAGAAAAGAGCACACCCGTGGTGGTCCACTGCAGGTCAGACAACTTCAGAGAAAACACACTCTTTCACACAGGGGTGTCTTAAGTGGGTAATAACCTGGTATGGGTATTTTCTGACCTATAGCTACATTATGACCACAATATAATGTATATGTACTGGTTTGATAAGGTAGGTGACAGTCAAAACCGTTATTAGTTCAGCAAGAGGTGAGACTTCTGGCTTTCAGAAGTCATTTTCAGCGCCCAACTCTGGAACAAAAACTCCCCTCCCACAGGGGTTTCCGTTTGCTCACATTTTTAACTGCTCAGTGATGAAGCGCGGCGCAACAAGCCAGCAACCAGTGTCACAGCACAGGCCAAAAAAAAAAAAACTTACAAAGCCATGTTATTATGTCAGTATTTACTATTGTAATATTATATTACTCCTCCAGACACTTCTCATTGATCTCTGCAGTAATCAGCTTTCTGAATTGTCAGTAGTATAACACTGACTTCACTGATTGTGTCAATTACAGGCCACTTTATTTCAAAGTTATAGGTGGGGTTTCATCGACACTTTACTAGAAACTTACCCATCGGCTTACACAGACTGAGACGAAGAAGATGTTTGATGCCATTTTCACCTCTGTACATCCAGCGGTTTGGTTCCTATGGGCAGTACTTCATATTAGCTTAGCATAAAGACTTGAAGTCTATGGGAGTCGTTAGCCTAGTTTTGTCAAAGTGAGAAAAATAAACCTCACAGCAGCTCAGAAGTTGTCTTATGTGCACATTGTACCAGGTGTATTTGAAAAACTAATCTTGGAAATAATTAAAAAAAATAGTAATTAACAGAAGTCATTTTATAGTGTATTAGTGTATTCCCAGCAGTGCAGTGGCTCAGTGGTTAGCAATGTTGCTTCATACGTAGAAAGTTCAGGTTTTGATTCCCTTTTTGCATGGAAGTTGCGTGTTCTCTGCTCTGGTCAGTGACAGGCTCTCCCTGCTGATGTATAGATGTATTGTTTTTTCCTCCTCAGTGATGGCTCCTCTCGTTCCGGTATTTTCTGCGCCCTGTGGAACCTGCTGGACAGCGCTGCGACTGAGAAACTGGTGGATGTTTTCCAGGTGTCCAAAAGTCTACGCAAAGAGAGACAGGGCATGATCACCAGCCTGGTAAGCCCGTAGCAGTCAACATTTGGCCTTGATCAGCATTTCTTAAGACTTCTACTCTGAATGAATTGATAGACAATATTGTGATTTTCCTCTGTAAAGGTCAGTTTAAAGAGCAATAATTGTATGTTAATATCTGTCAGGTGTTACTGTGAGACTAGAGGTTATTTTGTATTTCATATAGGTGATGGTTGAAATTACTTTTGAGATGCTTTGTCCCCCATCCTCTCCCCTCCAAATGCTAAAAAAAAATCCTTTTAATGTCTCCCTTAGCTCTTTTTCATATCCCCGCCGGCACTTCTCTTTAGACCCTTTTAAAGCGTCAACCTTTTTGTTCAAACAGAACTTTACTTTCAATTCTGGTGGAAATCCCAGCATTTCCAAAGATACCAATTATGCCCTGCTGAATTGCAGGGGAATGTGTATAAATTGATGCACAAGACATCAGGGTATTTTCAGTTTAATGTAAAGCTGCAGCCACAAAGCAATGGTACTGACTATTTCACTCAATATAAGAATGA
Source organism: Myripristis murdjan (assembly GCF_902150065.1). Taxonomy (NCBI): domain Eukaryota; kingdom Metazoa; phylum Chordata; class Actinopteri; order Holocentriformes; family Holocentridae; genus Myripristis; species Myripristis murdjan. The sequence goes on along the minus strand of NC_043983.1, from coordinate 23,638,781 downwards.
AGTAGCTTCAATGAAGCATTGCAAATGCAATATGCATGTAACATACGTGTTTATTCTTACTTTGAAGCTCTTATAGGAAAAGTTTGGGGAGAATCAGCCTCACACCCTGAATAAAAGTGTCAGCATACTAAAGTGCTTCATGTGTGTTTCCTGTCACCGGCAGGAGCAGTACCAGTTCTTGTATGATGCACTGGAGGGGGCCTTCCCTGTTCAGAATGGGGAAGCGAATGCAGTGCCTGCCGCCACCGCCGCCCCAGCAGTTGACTCTGTCAAGATTGAAAATGAAACCAAGGCAGCAGAGAAGGCAGATGAGAAACAGGAAGAGCAACCAGCCAGCAGTAGCACCCAGGAGCAGCAGGGGGCAGCAGAGAGCACTCCACTGGTGGCTAAGGATGAGAATGAAGCCAAACAAGACGGGCCAGATAATGTGTCCAGTAGCCCCACGGAGAGTACACCTCTGGAGGGAGCCAGCAACGGCCCCACTGTCACTCTGGAGGTCTGAGAGCAGCAGACAGAGACACTCGTACAGCAAAGATGAAGATGCACTTCAGTTCTACCAAAGGCTGCCAAAAAAAGTTACACATGCTTTATAATATTTGAATGCTTCATTGAATTTCTTTATGAATGTATAAAATGTAAAGCTTTGATGCCATGATTTTAGTCAAGATATTTTGCAGGATTTGACTATATGTTTTTAATATCAATCTCCAAAAATCGGATTTAAATATTAAGCTAAGTTATAAAAAGGTTCTTCTTGTGAGCAAAGTTTACTTTTTACTAGAATGCTGTTGTCAAACTATAATCTTGGATTTATGGTAGAGACGAAGTTAATGTAATGATGAAGTATAAATGAAATATTTTATGTGATATCCTTCTTGCTAAATAAATGAGTGCTGTAATCTGATTTACCTGCATTTTTTATTTAGTCATCATGTTCATAATTTGTCATGAAGTCACTTCCTGTCTCTATAAGTCATGTTATTTTCTTTTAAATATTGAATATCCAAGTCTTGTCCATGCAGAGCAGCAGCCATTGTCACATCACACTGGCCTTACAAAGGTAGCTAAGATCATATTTTAATATTACAGTATGCAATCCAGATCACATACATTGATCTGGTCTGATTTCATTTGAGTTTCATACATCCAACCAGAGCGTGCCAGATGAGGAAGCAGACGCATGACGGATATCCTGCAATACTGTCAGGAAACACTAGAGGTCCTCAAAAGACAGGACACAAATTGAAGGCAGCATGGCTTACTCAAAAGGTACATCAGCATGACACTGTAAAAACCACTATTAAACACTGACAAAGTAGTTGAAAATTCATAAGACTTTATTTTGATAAAATGTAACATTTTTATGTCAGGAGTTCATTTCTGGAGTCACTGTCAAAGGCAAACACAGTAACAAAATTTAAGACACATAAGTGCAGAAAATGTGATGTGGACATTTTCCTCAAAATCGAGACTTGTGAGGAAACCATCCATGAAGTGTATCAACTAAACTGGATACATGTGAGCTTTGTGAGTCACAACTCAGTTCACCAGTTGCATTTCTCTTATCAGAACTGCATCTATACATTTCTCTGAGGTCTATAATAATAATAATCAATCACAAATACACGTATAGGAAGTATAAAAAGTATACTCTATATATGAACTCTATCAAATACTGTGGAATCAGTGACAAAATAATGAAAACTGCTTTGTTCTACTGCACAGGAGATGGGATCTCTCTACATGAGGGACTGTGAGAGTTTTAAATGGTTGTACTATTGCAGCTATTGTAAACACATACACAGTCTACTGTAGTTGCTGGATAACAGTCATACTGTAGGGGGCATAATAGCTTTCTAAAACCGGCTATCTGCCCAGTAAAGTTACACCACAAGAGTTCATAGCAAATTGTTGAGGCGCTAAACAGTAAAGCTACAGAGTATTTTGATACATTGATGCGATCAATGTATGAGGACACTTATCAGACACGACACTTGGCCTCTCATGTTCGTGCACCAGACTTAGAAAACAATACTTAGTCTCGAGAGAAAGACAGAGAGAGAGGTGTCTAAATACAGTTCTTATAAGTATTAATATATCAGCGCTTGTCTTCACTTCCCCGGGGACACAATCATCATTCAGCATGGAAATAAATGCATATCATTTACAGAGCAATCCCGGTCTTCATAAGGGCTTCTTACGTCTTCCTAAGCACAGACTTGTTGCCTCGCTGGAAAGAAAGCAAGCCAAGGTTTACAAGATTACTATATTAAACAGCTGTAAACATAGTGCGTCTTGCAGGAGGCAGTGCAACCACCAACCAAGAGTCGAAATATGACTCTTATATAAGAAGTGCTGTCTAATACTGCATGAAAGCTACATAGCGAGCAGCTCTGATTGTCAGTCACTGTCAGTCGCTTCAGTCATATCAGGCATTTTAACTATCAAAGATGCTACCAGCACATCATTACGTTGCAAAAACACCTTAAACAGATCACTGAATAAATATTTATAAATATTTTCAAATGTTACTCTTGCCAGTAGCGTGGTTTCAGTGCGTAGAAAAAATAATATGTTTGTTTTTTGTGAAAATGAATAAAACAGCATATAAATCAATATAAAGCAATTGCAACATGTAGGATATGCTCCACTTGTGTTGTTTCTATTGACTACAAAATACTGATTTTGCATTTACCTGATACACTTCAATCGAAACTTTCAGAACTACTATATGATGTTTCATTATGATTATGATAATGCAAATTTGATTTTTACATTTCTACTCCTACTGTCCATGTAAGGTCACAGATTATTAGACCGCACTGTTAAATTAACCAGGCCACACTTTATTTAGCAAACATGGACCTGGATAGTAGGAAGCAGAAAATTTACTTTTAGAGAATTTCCTTATCATGCGTCCATCTTTAGGGTTGAGTACTCACAACCCAGTTACTCAACACCCAACTGTCTACACTGTAAACTATTTTTTTTTTTTTATTTATTCTTATTTTACTCCTGAATACCACAAGCAGCTGCTGTAGTCACATAACTACAATCAGCAAGTTACTTCTCATCTTTGAACCTCATAAACAGTGCCTGAGGTTAATGTGGCTCATTTGCCAAAGGCTGGTAAACTTTTTTTAAAAAATGTGCGTGCCAAGAATACTTTTTACTAGACAAAATAATTGATATCATTTTTTTTCTTTCTTTCTTTTACAGAAAATTGTCTATTGTCATGTTTTCGGTGCTATTTTGTGTACAGTATTTTATACTGTATGTGTTCAAGTTTGTATTTCATCATTAAGGTCAACAGAAGTCAACTACACACATACACACACACTATAGAAGTTACTATGTGTTGCTACTGCTTTGTTTAAAGCAGTGTAACAGGCAGCCAATCAGGAACCTGTCTGGTACAGAGCCATTGTTTGGCTCTCTGTTCTTTGCGTTGCTTTGATCGCGGTCACACAGCGTCGCTGGTCAGCGGGGAGTCAGCAGAATGAGAACCAGCAAAGACCAAAGACCGTCTATAGATATTCACATGATATTGACAGTGTAGCCAGTGACACATTAATTTATCCACCAAAGACAAACTTTACCAACATTTGGCACTTGGTGGATGTAAATTTCAGATCCCGCTCTTATGACGACTGCCATACACAATGCGTGTTACTGTATTTCTATCTCCTGCTCTGCTTGCCCTTCCTTAGTCACACACCACCTCAAGGCACAGCCATGTCTCCTGTGCTGGAGCCTAAAGCTGCAGAATGGATATCAAACATCTCCAATGTGTCACCACATCATTGGAGCTCCTCTTCCTCCATTCTTCATCTCTGCCGCTAGGGCAAGGTTTGGAGTCTGGAGTCAAAATCCGCCCTCAGACGCTGTGTCCCACCTCCACGGGTCCAACAGTAAGATGGACCTGTTCACAAACCAGTTCACAGGAACTGGCTAATTTTATTCACCCTGTACAGGTACAGCCGTACAAACAGCTCAGTTCAGCAGGACACATAAGGTCATGGCTAGCCATGGTGCACAGTAACAACCACTGGAAGCCTCAGCTTTGAGCTTTTACCAAAACATTTTAGCAGAACATCTTGAGTTATTTTTTGGTCTTGCTGTCTGCCTGTGAACCGCAGTTTGAGGAGTTGTGCTGGGCAGTCGCAGGTCGGACCTTGGCAGTTTCACAGGTGGTCTTGGTGGTGTCAGGTCGGGCTTTGGCAGTCTCTGGACGAGCTTTGGACTCTTTCTTTGGCTGGGTCTCAGGCTCCCAGAGGAAGAACTCATGCAGGAGTGTGTTCACTGCCTCAGGACACTCCATCATGATCATGTGGCTGCCGTCATCCAGGACCTTCAAAAAGGCCATCAGGAGGATCTGACAGAAAATAGAGGGCAAAAATGTCTGGAATCATCATCTTAGCACAGAGGACTGCATTGGTGTATTGCAAATTTAATATTTTGTGGCAGTCTACGGTAGATGGGCAATTTTGCCAAAAAATATAGTACGTAATATTCATAATACTTTCTTTCTCACAGCCCATGATGGTATGCATGTTATTTTGGTCTCATTTGCCTGACAAAGGAGTAGTTTAAATGCCAGACTGACAGATGAGGGAAAACAAGGTCACCCAGTGAAAAGGAATAGAGTTGGGATTATTCTCCAAACAAAGCAGATGAAAGTCAGGTGAAGAGGCATAGCAAGGTTTTGAGCATCAGACAAAGAAGAATATAATCTTCAACAAATTGCCCATTGTGACCCGAATTCTTATGATCATCACATGAAACATGACTGATTTTGACCACCAGGTACTTCATTACTTAAATTTGAGATTGGGACCCAGTATGCCAGAAGTATTACTATGGACACAATGTATTTCTTAGGGTCGGTGTTCTCATAGTTTGGCTTCTGGGCTCAACACAGGCTTGAAGTTGCCTGGCACAAGCTGACGACAGCCTCCTTACCTCTGCCATGCGCTGGTCCTCTTCGATGGGGACAAATTTGTCGTACATGCCATGCACCAGCAGGATGGGGACTGTGAGCTCAGCATGGTAGACCTCGTCCCCCTCAGGCCAGTACTGCCCGCTCATCATGGCACGCAGCACGAAAGACGACACGTTGAAGGCATTGTTCTCTTTGAGCAGCTGCTTCTCCTTGGCACCCTGCCGAGCAAAGCCTGCCCTGTAGCAGGAGGAGCGGAGGAGCACAATCAAAACGCCACAGATTAATGAATACAGAAACGTTTGAAAACCTGGGTTGTATCATCGCTGATCATGTTAATAAGTTGAATTCCATTGTACTTAATGGTAAGTCAGGCCAAAGTAAGTCAGCAAGCGAATTTTAATTTAAAAATCAAAATCCTGATTCTACGTATGAAATGGCATTAAAAACAGGTAGGTGACATATTCCTGTGAAATATGTGCAGTAATTATTTTGGCTGGTAAAAAATTATTCATGGAATGTAACTCTTACTTTAGTTTAGTCATTTGGTCCTGGGCAGGTAAGCCAAAAAATGTGAGAGTTTTGGATGCTGTGTGGCAAATACAATAGGGACGGCGCTACATGTCTCATTTCTCGCTCACTGTCATGCTGCTGCCTGTGTTTTACAGCCAGTCTTACTTGAGAAAGCTCCAGGCCAGCAGCGGGGAGAGACAGTGAAGCACACAGGTAGGCAGATTGAAGATGGAGCAGAGGCTGGGCTCCAGAGCTGTGGGACCTCCGCCATTTATCATCACCATTTTGTGGACCTGGTCTGGATACTCGTGGGCCAGGAATGTACAGAACGACACTCTGGGCAAGCAGAGCAAAATAGAGGAGAAGTCTTTACATTATAATATCTACATTAAAATATATTGACTTATACTTTACTTAGAACCTGCCTTGGGAGTGAAAGTCATGTGTTTTTCTCATACACCGTATTTGTAAAGTATTCAGAGTACAAAAAGCAGTTGCTTGGTTACATGGCAGTTGATGTAATTAGTACACAATAATTGTAACAGCTGAAAATTAGAGCAAAATCAAAAACTGTATCTTTGACCGGATACCTCAATACTGATATTGTGATGATATTTTAGTGGCGACTATTGGTGCTTTCATAAGATATAAGACACAGAATTTTGATAAACAATCATTAGTAATAAGGATGGGATTAACAACAAAGTAGAGACAAATAACAGAGTTAGCAGTCTACTAAGTTCAGAAAAATGGAGCCTTTAAAAAAATGAATAATAAACACACTATTATTAACGAAAACCGAAGACGATATGTAGTCTCATATCAAGATAAATATGTTCAGTTGAAACTGAACATGTCAAAGGTTCCCATACTTCTTAACACCAAGGGTAGCTCCAACAGTGACATCTGATCTTTCTCAGAAAATGTGTGACTTATATCTACTCTTCACTTTGATGATGAAATCCTGTGCTGCCTTGTTCGGGACCCCTCTTTGAGATCCACTGGGTTATATGAACTTTATGATGTCACATACCCATAAGAGTGTCCAACGAGAATATTCCTCCTGCGTGCGTATCTCTTGAAGATGAGTCGGATGTCCTCAGCCAGGGCATAGAAAGTGTACGCTGCAGCTATCTGTGGTGCTGAGCTGGCCCCATGACCTGCCAGATCAGGGGCGATCACCTCATAACCCAGCCGGGAAAAGAAGTCCAACTGGTTTCCCCAGATATCCAGCGAGCCTCCCACCCCGTGGATGAAGAACAGTGCCACGTCCGAGTGCGTCCCTTTACAGCACGAGATCCTCCTCTCGCAGTCGATCACCACGGTGCGCTTGGGCTTCCGCCTGCGCTTCTTGGGTTGCTGCAACTGGTCAGCCTCTCCAGTAGCCGCCGCAGCCTCCCCTGCTCCTGCTTCAGCTGCCCCATCCCTTCCGGCTGTATCACTGTTGGTCTTGTCTTCAGGGATGCTGATGGGTGGTGAGGAGCTGTTGCACTCAGGCAGTTCGACCTCTACCGTGCAGTTGGGCTCCGTCTCTCCGTTCTGGCAGTTTGGCAGCTCTGTCTTGGCCCTGTCGCCCAGGTTCTCAATGAACAGCTGCCCGTTGCGGTACACTGTGATCCTTCGCTTGCAGCTGACACTCCCACCTTGCCCAGTGGGCTCCTCCACCACAGGCCGGTCAGGCATGATGTGTCGGACTCGCAGGACCCGACCCGGTTTCACCTCCACAAACTCGAAGCCGTCGGCGGGTTCGGAGGTTTCTACGGGAACTATGACGTTGGTTGACTTTCCGGTTAGGCAGCAAAAAACACCATCCACGAAGCTGGTCAGCATGGCTGCCAGTCTGTAGGCACACACACACACACACACACACACACACACACACAAACAAGAATGTACAAAAACACAGATCAACTTGTAAGCACGTATAATACAAATTATAGCATGAACCATGTTTACAGTGCAATTAAGCATTCACTCTGACTTACACCTGTGTGGGCTACAAGGATAGTTAAAACCGTTAGAATATCCTAATAAGGACCAAACCAATTCTAATCAACTGTCAGTCATTTCATCTCTTATTCTGTTGATAAATAACTCAGAGTTTTGAATCTACCGACACCCTTCTATTTTTTCTCTTGAGCAACGTGGGCATAAAATACTGAGGAAACACATGAAAGTTACACGCAGTACAGGATAAGACAATTAAAGACGCAATATTAAAACGTCATGCGCCATTTTTATGCCGAGCCACAAAACATGGAAAACCTCTACATCAAAATAGCAAATGCTGGAAGCCTTCACAGATGTTATTCAGGCGTGTAAACAAGTTGTTGTGGCTTTCCACTTGGCCACTACTTACCCTGACTTAAACCCAGGATACTTTCTCTCAGACGTAGCTTAAGAGCATCCTCCCTTTTGCACTGCCTTCTGGGGTATTAATAGAGAGGGACAGTAATAGCCCTCAGAGTTAAAGCTGGCAACCATGTGTTCACTCTGCACTATCCCATACACTGAATGTTAAGAGGGCCAGACAAATCCAGGAAAAAAACATTATATTAATAATTAATAGTACTTTTTTGATAATATGTCTGGTCTGAAAACAGTTATAAGAACTAAGGCTATTTGAATAAAATTAAGCAAAGAGAATAAGATTATCACTTTTCTGCGAGTGAAGGTCATAATACAACTGAACTCTCTCATATTATATGAATCATAAACATGCACAAAAATTTGTAGTTGCACAAACACCATCTGAGTCATGGGAGCGTTTCTATATTGTGGTAAATTGTGGTAAATGCAGAATGGTCTGTTTTCCATATGTTTTTTTTTTTTTTTTACCTATTCATGTCACACTAATTCAACCACTTAGTACTAGGCCCCTCCAAAAAAAAAAAGCGCAAAAAAATTGTATTCACCACAGCTGTTTCCAATGTACCATGAAGAAAAGTACATTTCTTCCTCATGGATGAGACTTTTCAGAAATGCAGCCTTGCAGTAATTTCTGCATGAAGCTATGTGTTGGTTTTTTCCTTAGGTGTTAATTGCCATCGGCAGCACCAGCACAGCGGTCTAGCAGGGTCTCCTGTCTGTGTGCTGGCAGCATTATCCGACCTTCCTGTTGCTCCCCTCCCTACGAGGAGGGATTATACCCTCTGTCTCTCTGCCTGTCTGTCTGTCTTAAGTCCACAAACCACAATCTGTCTACCTCCTCTCTCGGAGAAAACAGTAACACTGCTCACTGTTGAGTAGCATTTTTTTTTCCCCCTGAGTGATCTGAAGCATGTTTTGAAGACTTGAAATCCACTGTGTGCTGCCTTCAGCTGGGGTTTGTATTAACAGTATTTCCCTCTGGTCGACTCACTCTGCGTCCTTTCTGCTTATATTTCACATCCTCTCCCCACACAGCAGTGCTGTGCTGTGTGTTTTCCAACTGAGTCATTTTGATATCACCAAAGTCAGCACATTTTCCTCTAATACTACTCTCATACCCAAAGGATAATTTCAAGTCGAGGCTCCCTTTTCACCCTACATTATCTGGTGTTGATTTGTAGCTTGTGCAATATTTGAACCTTTTCGGTATACTCCCTATTAATAACAGTGTATTTCATTATCAGAATTTTCAATAATAATAATAGTCATTTTCAATTACGCATATTTCAAGATGTATTATTTGCACTTAAAGACTAGCCCGATTCAAATTATTTCTCTCTTCTTGAATCATAGAATCCATAGAATCCCATACATCCGCCGCCTTTGCCTTTAGTCTTTGTAGATGGTCCATGCTGCCTCCTCCCACCTAAAACAGCAAGTCACTTTAAAAACAGACTCTTGCTGGATGATGCTTCATAACCACTTTTTTTTTTTTTTTTTTTTTTTTACAACTATATAGAGGTGTTATGTAGTAAATCCAGCTATTATTTTAAGTGGGAGAGCAATATTACATTGCATGTATTGAGCGTTTTGCAAGCCACACCCTTTCCTTTTTTCAGTGCAGTCGCTCCCAGTCTCTCTATATATATTATTCAATAAGCAGGAGCAAACATGGTGCTGAATTATTCATGTTCAGATGTGTTTTCAGGAAAACTTCAGAGTCAGACTCTTCATAATTGCTCTGCGAGCAGCAAATCACTGAGCAGGAAATTGGCAACCAAATTGGCAACATAAACTGTCCCGCATGTCTCTTGATTCAGATTGAAAGAGTTAGCTGCACTGTGCTTGAGGCAACTGCATACAGATTCAGTTATCACTTACAGTGTTACATAATGTGAATCTATTAAAAGATCTTTCTAGTCAGCTGAAACAGACAACTCATACTGTCTTGAACTTATAACACATCTGGGTAATGGTAGTTATTTAATTTGGCTCGAGCATTACAAATACAGGCCTCTGCTGACCTCTGTCCTTTTGCTGTCCTCACATCATCCCCACTCTAACGTAATCACAGACTGACTTGTCCAACATTTAACAAAATGAATAGTGTGGACAAAATGTGATTAATTCCTTCTTGGACAGGGTAATGTGTCTCTCATTTTGAGGTAAAAGTATAACTTTATGACTTCATATGATCTTGCACCATCCTTAACTACTGTGAGTTTGTTTACTCTAGTAGCCTCCAAACAGCCTCTTTTGTCTGAGACTGCAAACCATTATATAAGGACTCACGCAGGCTGGAAAGAATCACAGTGGGGATTGATGCCCAGAAAAGAGTAGAGACTATCACTGGGATTAGAAAGAACCACAATATAGCATCCAAGTGTTGATAGATGCTGGATTACTACTGTATGTGTCAGCAAACATCAGCATCAAGTGCCTTTGGCCTTTTCAAGGTGCTCAAGTATTTCACTTGCTGGCTGCAGGATAGCTGGGTCACTAGCAGCACTCAAGTCTTATGCTCACAGTGCCCAAGTGTATCTTTGTCAATGTTGTTGCAGGCTGTGCTGATGTATCCAAAAGCTACAGTGGATCAGGTTTACTGTGGCAATGGATGTTACACATGTGTCAAAGTCTTCGGGCCTCATCTTACCATCACGCTGCCTGCTGTTTTGCATGGAAGCAGTTTATTTCATATTTCTTTCTTTGTGAGCTACAGTCCTGCTCCAGTCATCAATGAGAAACTAAATGAAGTATGCATGCAATAATTGTGCTTTTGGGAAAAAATCCGTGCACACTGCAATTATTAATCAGTGAGTGATTGCTTGTCTTCATCAAAATCATCATTTGAATGTTTTTGACTTATAAGAGGCATTTTTAGCTAGACACGTTCATATAACATCCAAAATATATATTACACTTAATGGGCTAGCTATCATTTTAACAGCAGTATTTTACATGAGGAACCTAAGCAAAACGACACATAATGTATGATTTCAAACAAAAAAGCAACACCTCTCATTAATTAAATAAGACTGTTGCTATTGATTTCGTGAAATAAAGTGTGTTCCACCTGGCTGAGGTAGTGAGGCAGATGGTCCCCATCTATTGACCAGAGACAATAAAGAGCGTTCAATAGGCCACTCACTGAATGTCTGATACAGCAAATAGCGCAAGTGCTAGAATGTTTTCTCCCTTTGTCTACAGTATTGACAAATAAAATTTTATTTCCGATTTTTTAAAAATATTGAACAATCCACTGCTTTACTGGCTGATAGCCGCGCAACTTTATCTGCAATGGCCCAATTCGTGTCCGTTGCCAAAACAGGTACATACTACCGTCAAAACAATCATACACAGCTCAAGAAAACACATAATTTCATAGACTAGGAGCAAAGCAAAAGTCCTTACCTTATTGTTTTTAAAAAATTCCCCGTGAAATATAATTAGATGGATGTTGTTTTCTTATGCAGCATCGAGGAAGCGGGCGAGCTATAATCTGTTGCAGTCAATCCAATAATCTAATTTATCTGGATTCTGCTGCCCTGTAGGTAGCCTCCGCATAGCCGCCAGCATTACAGCGCGTCTCTCAGGGGCTCAGACGCACAGCCAAATATGTGCGTCGCTTCCATGTTGCGGTGTTGGTGTACAGGCGCCCCGGGACGCGCCGGGGCTGCAGTCGCATGGCAGGATGGTTTTTAGTCCTTAAACACACGACCTGGTGGCGTTTGATACACAGGCTGTGAGTGTGGATATAAAGTGGTGTTTAAAGCTGCCCCCTACCGCTGACTGACGTGAGAGAAAAAACACTACAGAGCCTAACGAGAAACGGCTGGAGTGTCTTATAACATATTTTAAAGGAACACCACTGCCAAAATATAACAGTCAATGAGGGTAAGCTATTATGGGAATATAGCACTGTAATCATAAGAGATTTTTTTTTTTTTAGAAAAAGAAAAAGTGTAATAGGATAAAGTCACTAACTCAGTGCTGTTAATAAAAATAATTAAAGTGATTTTTCTTAATACCTCAATAGCAAAGGTGCCTCCTTTGTGTCACTAAATACCACGACACAGAAACCTGTCACAGCCCATGTAAAACAAATTAATTATACTAAGTTTTTGTGTATAAGCCTATGAAGCCCGCCTGCATCCTCCACTGCTATTTCATGATCTGGGGCTGCCCAATTCCCTAATTAAAAGGCCCTGGATCACCAAATATCAAATAAATCCCAATAAATTAAAATTGTCAAATTGTCTGGTGTGCCATGGATGTCTGTGCTTGCCTGGTATAGTTTTGAGCTGTTTTATCATATTGTAGTTGTTCAACCTCTGTTGGAGTTTTACAAAAATTTTCCACTCTGCCATGATTTCAAACAGAAACTTCCTCCCACATTCAGGTTTACAGCAACTCACGGAGAATGTGTTTTTGTTGACAAAGTCCTTTAGCTAAGCATTAATACAGACTTATGTTGAGGTGTAATATAAAGTTATGTTCAGGTTGTTTGAATGCTAGTGTGTTTTTCAAATATCTCAGTATTGAAAAGTGAATTTATTTGCCTAACTGGTGCTCACTTGTTGCCAAGAGTGAAAATCAATTGCTCCCATGGAGAGATGCAGTCCTGACCAGATATACCATTTTGTATACAGCATTATAGCTGGGTTATATCTGCTATTGATGGTTGTGATATGAGTTAAAGATCCTGTGAGATTTGGAGATGTGATGGCATGAGTGTCTTTTCCTGCTGTTTTGTGTGGATTTCCTCCATCAGTGTGCCACAGGCAGTGAGTTTCCAACAACATTCAACTCTGAAACAACATTGGTGTGTTCTGTTTCGTTATTGTTGTGCCCTGGCCTTGCAGCTCAGTGTGCGATGCAGTGACCAGCAGTGAGCAGATATAAAACTGAGGTGACACTACAACTTCAGTGGCGTGTCCTCTGACATGGAGGAAAGTATTTGTTTTCATTTGGGGGTGAGCTGTTTTTTCCCCCCAAACATCAACATTAAATCTACTTATCATTTCATCTGGCTCTCCTGTGTGGTGAGTCCCTGCCTCAGCATGTGGCCCCTCAATGGCACCATATTTCACCAAGTTTTCCCACTATCATTAAACTAGCAACTTATCCCTAATGTGCATCATCATATGTCAATCTTTGCCGACCCCTAACTGGCTGTCTGTGAGTTTGAGAATTAATTTTAACACTTTTCTGTGGATTGTTTCACTCTGGACTCCTGATGTAGCTCTGGTGTTTTATCTTCAACACCGTCTGAGCTGAGCTGGAGCCACTAGACAAAGAATTTTAAATTTTAACACTGAAAGATTATCATATCCACGAAAAAATATTGCCTAATCCTGGAAGAAGAAATCATCTCTCAGGAGAAATGAATACAATTCCATCTTATCATCTCCCATACCCATGCATCCTAAGCGGTACTGATGCTGGTGCAGTTGCAGTTGCTATGGCTTTTGTTGCTAGGTAACTGTTTCCACGGAGCCCAAAGGAGGCAGGTGCCAGAGAGAGGTGAGACAAGAACCAGCAAGCCCATCACTCCTTCTTCCTTCCAGCTGTAACACATCTAAGCTTAATTTTCAGATGCAGAAATATATTTTTTTACAAGGATGGCCATGTTTATGATACTTACTTAAAGGGCTTGGTGCATGACTGAGTGATATTTAAATCAAGCAGATAGAGGGCACTCGTATGCTGGATGAAACATGGTCGATTTCTGAATAGCCATTCATGCCAGTCACATTCAAAGCATTTGTTGTGCAGCACAGATACTCGCTCACGGTCTGCCATCATGTGGCACCGCTGCAGCTGGAAACATGAATTAATTTGCTGATAAGTGTCTGAAAAAGGTTTAAAGTGGACGTCAACGAACATCACTGAGATTAGGGCTGTAAACGATTCAGAGGTCAAACAATGTCACTCTTTTCCAACATCTGGAATCACACACACACACTTCTGACTTCAAGTAAAATTTGTAACCAACTAAACTTTTTAATATACAGCCTTGCTCTTGAGTAGAACAGAGTCATATAGAATAAATTAGAATACAATACAATAGAGTAGACCTAACAACACTTTCCCCTGGGGTTTGCCTCTGTTCCAAGATAAAATCAGAAAGTATTGATGGGTGCATTTCCCCGCCAGAGACTGTCAGCAGGCTGTTTTAGCACTAACTGCTTATTGAGCGGCTCTTTTCTTACTATGAGGCTTTATCATGAGGGAGCAAAGTGCCTGCCTTGTTAATGTTTTAGGGAGGGGATAAAATGCTACAGCCAATGTCCTGTTTAATGCTGATTGGCTGTCTCGTCAAGCTACCACCACGTGGGACCGAGTGGCAGCCAATGGGCGCTCAGGGGGCGGGGTCGAGGAAGCATCGGAACCATCCAGCCATCATGCTAGCAGAACTCCTGTGGAACTAGCCTGCTAACTCATGCTGTAACAACTGTAGATTGTTTATTTATTTGTTTTTTTTCCCCCCCTTTTGAGCATAGTGTCGAGGTTTTCGTTGCTACGGCGGATTTAGAATGGAAACAACAACAACAACTTGTTTGTGAAGGGCGTCTTTCTCCTGCGCAAGAGGACATCTGTGCATTGCTAGCTACTTAGCGAGCTAGCGCGGCTAACCTTAACTCGCAAGCTCCACAAGTCGGCGTACAGACGTTAGAAACATCCGCCGTTATAATGGAAAAGGTAAATATTGACTAAAATCCAGTAATATTAGCATAGAATACAGTTAGGGAGATGGAAATGCCAGCTAACTATCGAGCTAGCTGACTTTAGGGAGCTGTTAGCAGCACCGGCTTCTCCTCTCCTGGCATTCACCCAGGCCAAACCGGCATCGCTCAGTGGGACTCGTGGTTTCAGCCGGTCAGCTCCCTCTTGCTAATTTGATGCCACTTTGCCATAGATCCTACATGATGCATTCAATTTAAGATTGTAGGCAGCTGGCGGCGTTGCACGGAGGTCTGCTGAAGCAAAAGCAGGCCCTTTAGCTCTCATCAGTGGCTCAGATGAGGGAACGCCCATAGGCTCAGTGACTATTGTCCTCAGTCATTTGCAGGGTCTCCCCACCCGGTGTGTTTTTCACCACCTCGCCTTTCTCATGTCTGCATTGGAGGATTCTTCACCCCCATATTGACATTAACTCCGATTTCAGCTTTGGCTGCTGTGGTCACGGAATGCCTGCACCCTGTTAGCTACAGGTTTCAATTACAGAAATTATGATTTACTGTTCAGCTCAGGAGAGACCAGGCTAAGGACAAACCATTCATTTTGAATGCAATGTGTCATATCTTACAGAATTTAATTTGTATGCTAAAGGTAGAATTACTGTGGAGGCACAGATCGTGAGTGATTTGTAGTCTTTTGGGTCTGATTAGATGTAAGATGAAAGGGAAGGTCCACTCAATCACACAGCACATCAAACTTGATCAGTCTACTGATCACATCACCTTTTCCCCAACAGGCTGATTTCCTGAAAGGGCTTCCTGTCTACAATAAGAGCAACTTCAGCAGGTTCCACGCAGACTCCGTGTGTAAAGCATCTGTGAGTAGCCAACAAAAATATATTCATTTTCTTGAGGGAGGTTGTTACCTCAGGCTGCACTGTACAAATTTGTCTTATCAGCCTTTATTGAGAAATTAATGACATAGGAGCTATCAAAGACACACGTGTTATATCTTAACCATTATATATGGCGTGTCAAAGATGTAAGACGAGTGTGTTACTGTATTTGTAACCTGTAAACGTCTTTCTATGTAGAACCGGAGGCCCTCTGTGTACCTTCCAACCCGTGAATACCCCTCAGAGCAGAGTAAGTACCAAACTGATTAAACAGTGAATCTCTGCTCAAAATCACATTGTTTCACTTCATTATTGAAGTCTTTTAACTACACGGGCAGATTAAAAGGGGCCATTAATTGATTTTCAGTAATGTTGACAATATTCTGGCTGTTGTCTCCGCAGTTATTGTAACAGAGAAAACCAATATCCTCCTGCGCTACCTTCATCAGCAGTGGGACAAAAAGGTGAGCATGGGGCAGCCCCTCTACAAGTCATGCGCTGCAAGTTAATTTTCCAGTTTTGTCATCATTTATAGACAGTAAAGTTGTCGGTCTTTATTAGGCTAGAGTACCATGTAGTGGCGATTTTTTTATTGATGTTGTACTCCACTGTTTGTTTGAACAGAATGCAGCAAAGAAGAGAGAACAGGAACAAGGTGAGAGCGACAGCCCAGCACCTCCACGGAAGATCGCCAGGACAGATAGCCAAGAGATGAATGAGGACTCATAAGTGTGTGTGTCTGTGTGTCCGTGTGTTTGTGAGTGTGTATGATTGCGTTTACAGGGCATAGCCAATATAAATGAAACATAAAAGCGTTGTGGTGGTTCTGTAGTATGGCAGGATGCATTTCCTGGCATGAAATCAGCCCGTTCATCCCATAATGAGTGAGGGAGATCCTGATGACTTCAAGTAGAATTATTCTTATCATCTGATGCATCTGTTTATTAATGTAACGAGTGTATTCCAGGATGAAGGAGACCCTTGCAACACAGTTACCACACATGGAGATAATGTAACCAGAAAATATCCTAAATGATATTGAACAGTTTTCCCCACAAGAAAAAAAAAGATACTTCTCAAAGTCACTGCTTGGTGACTGAAATTATCTTGACCTTCTTGGACATGAACAGAGCCATCATCAGTGAGGAAACCTCATAATGATGTTGCTTTTATTATTTTTTTTGGCCTCACCCTGTGTTTGTTGGTGTATGTGAGGTTGTTTGTATGCCTGCTGAGCTGTATGTGTGTATCAGGTGAGTGAGTCGATGAAAGAATGGCAGAGCAGATTGAACGTCAAGAGATGGACTTGACAGAAATGTCAGCCACTACACTACCCTTATAAAGAGTCTCATACTGGTATGTGACTTGTGTAGCTTTCTGTCAAAAAAAAAAAAAAAAAAAAAACTACTGGAAAGAGTCTGTCCTGATTAGTGCAAAGAGATTTTGTTACTGTTTTATTTTTATTAAAACTATTATTGTTTATGTTTGGCAATGAGCTTCCTGCCAGCCACAGTGCCCACCCTCAGTTTCACTGCCCACTCTGCAGCCACATGGGGGCATTGCAACATTTCTCCACACCTTGATTCAGCAGAACCAAGAATGCACTGTGAAGAACAGCACAACATAGGAGAAACTCTTCCAGAACACCCCTTAAATTTGTGTTTATGTTCAATAACAATATCTCAGTTCTATTTTGGGGCTTGTGCTTGTTGGTTAAATGTTGTGTTGGTGTTTCTGAGAGATACTTTTTACATCTAGCGCCGCCTTCTGGCTAACCGAGGCAAGTAAGACGAATGGGTTCAGCAATAGATTGATCTAAGGTTTACCTGCTCTTTCCTCAAAGGATGTACGAGTTGAAGAATTTAAAAAGTTATCTGAAATATTGAATTGCAAATTTATAATGTTTGAGTTTTCAATTGCACAACTAGGTAACAGCACAGGTAGTGAAGAAAAATATGTACAGTACATGTATGGCAAAGGGAAAATTTATAGCCTACATTATGTTGTGTGTAAATAATAGCCAGTGCCAGATGTAGTTTCTCCAATGGAATAACATTGTGTCTGCCTTTTTGTAATATTATACATGTCCATGGGTATTGTACACAATGACCCCTGTAAAGAAAAGAGAAGAGCTCCGATGCCCAGTGGAAGTTATCTTGCAATGTGTGTTAATGTTTCCAGGGCTGGTCCAAGTGCTCTGGGCCAGCAGTAAAACTAAGGGGGGGGAGCGGGAGGCGAGGCATTCTCTTCCTGTGACTTGGGAAGATATCCAGCCGTCTAACCTTTCCTTGTGGTTTGGCTCCTTTTCCTCCCCGGCTCGGGGCTCAGGCTAGCTGTACTGGTTGTCCTGTGCTGGTGTCAGCCCTGCATGGTTTTACTCTGAGAGCTGCATCGAGCTGAACACAGCGGGTTTGAAAAGGGTATTATATTTTCTGCCATGGAATGCACAATAAGCATGCACAGCAAAGTGCAGTCGCCATCCTGCCTTGATCCTGAGATTCAGTTTGTATTGGTGTCAAATACTGATCAACACTGAATATAGACCTTTTTTAAATGTGATTGTTAACACTGCCCAGCACATTCACGGCAAAGCCTCCTGTCCTTTTATCGGTAGATGCTGCAATGTGGGTTGACAGTGTGGTCAGTCATCTCTCTTCCTACCTACAGTGTACATACCCTGTCTGTTTTTGAAGCGTAAAACCATGTTATGCTTCTGCTCAAATAGTTTGACTGTTCAATAACACCCTAAGCCTTGCCCCATCTTATGTGTATTAGATAACTCTGTTCTTTTTAGCTTTGCTGGAATAAAACTGGATTGAAACTCAGTTGTTATCTTGTGATGCTTTCAGTGGATAATTTGTTTTATCATCTGCTGTTTATCGGATTAAGTAAGTCACAATGTGAGGAAGAAGAACAAGTTGGCCACAACATGAAGTACATTTGAAATAGTTTTTATTAACTATTTTTTTCCAGGTCTTACAAAAATATGACAAAATAAATTAAAAGAAATAAATAATCCCATTTCCCAGTATTGTATTTTTTCTTGAAAAGATTTTTTTTTGTACAGTGGTACATTGGAAGAGCATATGATGTCTTTTCAGTAAGTGAGGCTTCCATGAGAACGTCTTTATCTTTCGCTCTGAGGTTCGGGTCAGGCTGCGGTGACAGCATCACCTCTACACATCCGTTCTTCAGATCCAAATCAACAGAACATTTACTGAACTCACTCACTCCCATTTCTCTGATTCCACATTTGAATGACAGCACTTGAAAAAATCTAGACAGAACACTTAAGAACCGCTGTCGGCTCGACAGCGTGTTTCAGAGACGGCTGAAGAGCCTCAGTTCAAGAGCTGCTGAAGGTTTGCTTTTGTGTGGGATGCCTGTGCTTGGCCTAAGGGAAGAGTGTGATGGTGATGTCTCTTGATGAAATGCCTCCTGTTTAAGCTATCAACAAACTAGTAATTTACCTCAGCCAACACTTTTTTTTTTTTTTTTTTTTTTAACAGAGATTAACTTTGGGATTTACAACAATCTGTGGAAAAGGACAATTTGTTGCTGCTCCCAGGAGTGCAATAGTGAACGTGGTGATCAAATTGTCTGATTCTACTCATGTCTACTGTATACATTAAAATTAAACTTGATGTGACATTTTTTCCCTGAATAAGGAAGAATTAAAATGAGGCACTAACCTCCCCTGTGGTGTTTCAGTAGCATCAGCAAATGGTCATATTTCATCTCTTACTTTACTCAATCCCATTTTGGACCTAACTTCCCCTTTCATAATGATGGATGAAAAGATGATACATGAGGTCTATTGCATTATGGCATCATCCATCCCTGAAATCCAAATGCTGCAAGAATAAAGATGTTAATGAGAGCATGCTCAGCTCTGCTAAGCCATCTGTATGAAAGCCTTGATCTCTACTACGCTGCTCCATGATGGAGTGTCCCCTACACAACATAACCAGCCTGCGAGAATGATATTCAAAGACACTGAAGATATTCAATATCTCTTGGCCTTGCATCTCATTTTACATTTATAATAAACGATTTCCAGATGCATAAAAGAACACAGAACGGCAGTAAAATGACACTTTGACCACACAAATGGCTGTCGTTTCTCTTTCCTTATTGCATTCAATAACTCAGTAAGAGAATCGCATATATATATATATTTTTTTGCCTTTTCGCAGAAGTACATTTTTATCTGTCCTGTTGTTATTCAACTGAACCGTGCACTAGTTTTACTGTAAATTTATTTACACTGACAGTGACAAAGACAGAAACCTGATTGCTTATAATTGTCATCAACACGCCAGGATTGGACACATTCTGTGCACGCAGAGGATGGACGAGATTATTATGCGCTTTAATTGTGTTGTGTTTCTTTCCTCATATTAGACATGAAACACAGAAGGGATACTGAGAGAGAACTGCTCATGATTGGTGAATCTGCCAACACTGAAAGTAACCATCGAGGGCACCCAAGCAGATGTTTACTGTGTCAGGACAAGGTGCATAGAGTTTGGCTGGGGATAATGCAGTGTGATGGTAGGGGCCAGTCTAGAGCAGAACACTACAGGTGAATTTCCAACAATTCAATGTTATTGCAAAGATCCTTGCCAGAGGCGATGGTGTGGAAATGCATAGTTAATGTTTCCATCTCTCAGCGCGACTGCAGAGCCAAGCTGGGTCTCTCTGTTATGCAGTGCAATAGCCTCTGCAACTTCTTGATGCTCTTATGTTTATGTGTGTTCTTTATCTAATGCCCAGAGGATATCCAGATACCTTTCCCTCTCAAAATATTTTTAAGCCTCAGCCCAACTCTCAAATTTTTTTTTTTTTTTTTTTTGCATTCACTGCAACATATGACATCGATGTCATGGATACTGTTAAATCAGAATGACTGGCTCCCCCAAATATTTTGCTATGCAGATAAATTCAATGCACTCTGGCACCATCCTCTGGAAACCCTGCAAAACTGAAATAGTGGTGAATGGCAGCTGATAATTGTATCATGAACATTACTGGTAATGACGTACATGATGAAGAGAACATAAATCTTAGCTCTACTGTATAATCAGAACAGCTTTGGTTAAAAAAAAAAAAAAAAAAAAAAAAAGTAAAATTCCATTAAACAGTAAAGCAGCACAGAAAATGGTACATACAAAAACAACATGGAGATTAACTTAAATAAGAGCAACTACGGTAAAATTAAGAAATTAAAAAATAAAAAATAAGCTTTATCAGAATGATTAGCAAAATCCCTTTGTTGTTCAAGAAGTGGAAAGCCAGCATCTAGTGTGAAATGAGAAAAAGAAAACAATCCAGCTTTTGCATAATGTTATGAGGCAGGCTGGTGTTGGCCCTCCACCCTGCAGACAGAGATGTGTTCCTCTGCGGGGCGTAAAGGGTTTAGTGCAAATGTTACTTCTTTACCTCTACACTCATTTGCCAAGTCTAGTTAGAGCCGTGTGCATGGAAATGGAGCACCATCCTCGTCTAAAACCACGTCTACAGCCTTGGATGGGGAACAGCACACAACAGGCTTCCATACTCTGTATTCCCATATTCTCAAAAATCACTCATGTCCATCTCTGCTGTTGTTTGTTTGTTTTGCTTTTTTATCTGTCTCTCATCCACCTAGCTCTCGCTTGGGAGAAATACTGTTATGTGACAGCTTGCCGTGCTTCTTTACGTACTCTTCACCCCTTTCTTCAAAAAGACATATACAGAGCCATTATCACATTATTACAAATCTAATATTGCCATCAGGATGGGAAGAAGTGTACAAAGCTCCGATATCACCTCCGCTTTGAAAATAAAGCTGGTGATATATCAGGGGTGCTTATTATTAGGAGGGCTTGTGGTTGATGTGTTATGATTGATCAGATTTGCAGTCATGTTTGTAATTAAAACACTGATTTATATTGCTTTTCCAATCTTTCCAGTCGAATATAAAAGTGAAGAGCCCAAGAATCCCTCACAGTTAAAAATGAGACAGATATCTAATGACCATTTGTTTTGTGATAGCTAAGAACACTCTCAGTAGTTATTTGATGTAACATCTGATTCTTTCATACCACTGTATGCTTTTAAAAAAAAAAAAAAAAAAAAATCTTCCCCCAAAACAGACTGTTAAGTTCTAGTGGCAGACCACCAGGATGCTTACAATTTCTGACTAAATGAAATCAAGAAATACAGCTCTCCGTTTTAAAGGCTTAAAAATATCAGAAACGCAGCTCATGCATTTCTTTATGTATTGCAGACAAGGAAGGGTTTGAGTGTGTGTGTGTGTGTGTGTGTGCGTGTGTGTGTGTGTGTGTGTGTGTGTGTGTGTGTGTGTGCATAAGGGAGTGAGTTTGTGTTTTCTTCGGGCATGATAGGAGGGCTTACGTCGTTCTTATAAAGCCTGTATTTTTGTCTCTCAGCAAAAAAGCAGACCACCACAAGTCAACAGTCATCTTTCATCTCCTTCATCTTTTCCTCTCTCTGCTTCCAGGACGTATACACATGGCCTGTGACAGCATGGAAGGCCAGTCAGGCCTTTCCTCACAGTAAACACCTCACTTCTTCAGGTTAGATGTAACCAAAGAGGAGTCTGTTCTCTTTGGCGCTACTAGGCTTTTGAGCCTGCCGGGTCCAAGTCTGTTGAATGTCCATTCTCGGACCCCTCCCCTCCAGGCGAGGGGATCTCGTCTGGGACCCCGTTCAAGTCGGACCTGGATGGCTGTCTGTCGGACCCTTGCGAGGACGATCCTTCCCCTTGTCTGGGCAGCTGTGCCCCATTCACACAGGTCCCTCCCTCTGACTTCCCAAAGTTGAACAGTTTCCCAGGGTTGAAGGCTTTGCTGGGTGACTGGGAACGCTCCTGAGAGCCGCTACCTGATGATGATGATGATAATGCTGTCGTCGTGGTATTGGTTGCTGTGGAAGCAGCGGCCGCGGCAACTTCCTTCTTGTTCTCAGGTGACTTGAGGAATTTGAAGCTCAGGAAGCCAGGGAGTTTTGGCTCACTGCCGGTGGGCGACTGTGGGGAGCGGGCACCGCCAGAGGAGAACTTACTCTGTAGTGGGATAATCTGTTTCAGCTTCATCACATTATTGTTGGCCAGCAGAGAGCTGGGTCTCTTGGGTTTGTCTGACCCGCCACTGCCTCCTCCCCCGCCCCCAGGGCGTAGTTTGCTGCCATGACCTTTGTCGTGGTGGTGATCCCCAGAGGAGTCACCCTTACTGTCGTCCCGTTCCCTCTCCCTGCGGGCCATATGCTCCGCCTGCCTCTGCCTCTCTTCCTCCTCCCTCTTCCTCCTCTGCAGCTGCTGGTAGTGTTGCTGCGCCTGCCGCTCGTGCTTCTGCAGGAGGGAACATTCTACAATGAGTTTACTGTAGCTACAATCAGCAGTAATCCAGCTAAGCATTACAATACTGCAGTGTTCCCACAAATCTCTCACTGTGCAGCTCTCCTGCAAGGGTACTGCAGGGGTCACTACAGCCTATTTTCCTTTCAATGTTGCAAAGCAGAAATTGTTCGATACAAAATGTGCTCACTATTCCTTGCATCTACTGTTTGTTGAAAAGTCACCAGAAATTGAAGCAATTCATCGCCAATAAGAAAGCTGCAGTGCAGCAAGCTTGCAGCAAAACGCATGGCTCCCAGAATGGCAACACTTATAGATAATACACTACATTACAGTACACTGCAGCAGAGTTACTCAAATAATGAGGTAACCCTGGTAAAAGAACAGCACTGACGTATAGCTAAGGCTTGCTCAGGCTACCATGCTGACTTTATTGTAGCTACAATGGCTACAATGCCACTTTATTCCCTCCCTGGCAACTTTTCCACCTATTATAGAATAATAAGATAAGTGAGATGTGACAAAGAAGACTTCAGTGCAGCCTTGATTTTAAAGTGGTCCAGTGGTTTACCTTAAAGGCCTCCCTGCGCTGATACTCTAGTTTGGCCATCTCCTCTCCAACCCAAGTAGGAATGTCAGGGATGGCGACATGGATGATGTACTTCAGGAGGATGGCAAAGTGCTGCAGATGGAGAGGAAGCCAAACAAGGAATGTTTTGGGGGAAAGGGTGGGAGAAAATCAGGCAAATATTACATGAAAAAAACAACAAACAACAGCTGGAATTAAAAAAAAGAAGCATATAATGCCATGGAATCCACTGTAAAGGTAAGTTAAGGCTACTTGAGCTTAGCATTTGGGCCATAACATTCTCCCTCTGTTAGGCCTGACTTCATTATGAGGCCAGGACAGAGCTGTAGGCTGTTTACCTGTGTCTGAATTTAGATACAGCCCCAACAGTCAACACAGTGCACAGCAGACAGAAATAGGATCTCAATATGTTACAAATAGTCGTAAAAAAACACATGCACCTGACTTTTTAACTTGTTAAGTGCCAAATGAGAAGCTGATATCTGGTCAGCTCCAAATGATAACCCCACAGCAGCGTGACTTATATACTGTAGCAGCTGAAGCGCTCAGAGATCAGGTATCAACAGACATTTGCCACAAGTGTATAATACAGTACATAACGTATAACCATTTAATGAGTACACTGAATACAAGAGACCGCTGGGTCAAAGGCAGATTACTTATTTTGAGAAAAACTGAGATTAAAATTTGAGAAGAAATGTGAAAGAGATGAGGATTTTTTTCATGCTATTATAATACAAAATTTAATGTTTGATGATACTACTAAGGTAAGTTCTGATGTCAGGCATTCTTCCTAAGTAAGTGGAAAAACATCCTGTATACCAGTGGATTTGCATCCTAGATACCTGTCATGTTTTCTTATAAGTGAAATTTGTGCTGGATCACAAGAAACAAGGATGCGGAAAATGCTGGCGCCCAGAGAAAAACTTTGAAAAGCACTGCTCTAAGCACTTCAGGCTGAATAGCGGGAATGAGCTGTGGTACCTCGAGGATGACGATGGAGATGATGGCCATCTCAGGGCTGAGCCAGGGGAAGAGACGCTGGAGCTGGCCACACTGACCAATCAGGTAACAATTGACTATGATGGCAATCAGGCCCATGACTTCCATCGCAGTCTGCACAGGGATAAAATACATTTCTGCAAGGCTGCTTTTCGAAAGGGAGTTCATGCTATGCCACACTGAATAAATGAATCTTTATCCAATGCGGAACAATGCATTCTAGGTCAAGGCTGTGCACCATAGTTCAAAAACACACAATTACATAGCCTAGTATAATTAGTGAAGCATTGTTTTCATAATGATCATGTGTAATGTTTTCTTCAGCTTTCAGAGTGGGTCTCAGGCCGTTTGGTCCTGAGATAATGTTTTACATTGTATTAATTAATATTAATATTATATTATTGTATTATAATGTATTAATTAGCCTCTGTCCCAGGGTGATACCAAATTCACACAATTTGGGCCGAGCACAGAAAATAAGTCAAGAGCCCCTGACTGTTTAAAGTGTAATGTCTCTGACCTGCCACTGGCCGATGCTCTCCACTCTGAGTCCGAAGGGCCTCTGCAGGCCAGTGCAGAGCTTGAAGGCATCACTGCGGATCTCAATGATATTGTTGATGAGAGCGCACATGGCAGCCAGAGGGAAGGCAGAGGAAAAGAGCACCACATAGCCAAACTGGACAAACATCTCCTGGTAGTCCTGGAAGGTGTCCTGAGGGGGACAAATGGACAGTAAGGAATGAATGTTATTCGCTGACATGATCATTATTGGGAGAGTAACAACAGGGATTAAAGGAACAGTTCATCCAAAATAAAAAAATATATTTTCTCAGACACCTATAATGCAATCTAGAGGTAAGAGGGAAATTCGTACTTGCTGGGAGAGGACAGATACAGTTTGCTGCTATTCTTCAGCAGGAAATAGTTCCCAAACAAACTTGTGTGGGAAAATATCTCTTTTTATATTTTAGGTGGATTGTTCCTTTTAAATTCCTGGGACAGACTGCACACTAAATTGTCTGGGTATATGGAAAATCATACATTACATTTCTGCAGATTCCTAAAACCAAACTGGTGGTGCTTCCAACGGCAAATCATATTTCATTATGTTTTATGTTCATAGGATATTATCACACAGCGCATACAGTTACTTTTGCCCATATGGAACATGACTCAGAAATCATTCACACCTTTCGGGTAAAGGCAGCAGGGGTGGGGGTGTTACATGTAACCATGGAGGCTGAAGGACTGTCTTGGATTTATGTTACATTTTAGACAGCTTATGCATAAGGCATGGCCAAAAAAAGCACAGGGAAATGTAGGTGAGTGGTTAGATGACTGTGGCCAGCTGGCAGTATATATATACTCTTTAATATACCTTAATATTATACACAGGATACAGTTTTTTCACCCTGTGCTAATCAGCTTCTAGCTTTAACTCATTATGGACTATGTTTCATTCTTCGAAGAAACTTTTTAGGACCTATTCATTTGCTGCAAAATAATAAATGTCACATTGGTGCAAAGTATTGCCCTTTACATCCCGCAGCTTAAGAGCTTGGGTTTGGATGGACTAATGTTTCTTACCTCATAAGTCTGCATGCAGCTCTCTATCTCAGCCTGAGTGAGCGTGGTGCTCTCTCTCTCTTCAGGCGGGTCGATCCACGATTCCCTTTTCGTCTTCGGCTCTGCCCTCTCCACGCTCCTACCCCTTTTCCTGTGTCGCAGTGACACGCTGCTCTCAGACCCAGAGGGCAGTGGGGCAGCGCCGGTGGCAGCAGCCGCAGCAGTGATGCCTTCAGACGCTCCTGCCCCACCTCCACTCAGCTCCTTCACATCGTGGATGCCGTTATCGTCATCGTCGTCACACATTTCAAAAACAGAAGCGGGGTCCATTCCTTTCTCCACCATGGTGGGGCTCCCCTCCTCCAGAAAACTATCATCTATTTGGGGACTGCTGCAGGCCGGCCTTCTGTCCACCTTAACAACAACACCACCACCAGTATCAATACCAATAGTACCAACACCAGCTTCAGTATCAACTCCAATGGCAATACCACCACTAACAATGACAAAAGTGGAAAAATGTATAGCACTATTAATATTCCTACTACAACAACTGATAATAGCAATATTAGATATTTGCATAGTACCTTTGTTAACCTCACAAACTCTATCTGCTGGTTGTGGCACTTCATTGCAGCAACATCACCTTTATACTGAGGTAAATATTCAAACCCAAAATGCCATTGTTATATGACTGCACCATTACATTAAAATAGAAAATATCTAGATAGTCTTGTGCATCATTTTATACAAATTTCTCTGTAATTCAGCAGAGCATATTCAGTACCTTTGGAGACCTTGGGATCTTCACTAGAATTTAAAATAAAGTTGAACAACACACTTGTGAGCTTGTGGGTTTGAACAACACACAGCATGCATTTGTAATGACAAACCCACAGATGGTAATGGCAGGGTCTTAACAAATTAACAAAGTGCTACAGTGAAAGCATATTAACATCACACCAAGTTATTACATCAAAATAAAATATTATACCTTCTCTATGAAGCTGACCTTCCTCAGCTTCAAACCACAGTCTATCAGGCTCTCCTCCTCCGTCTCTCCTTCACTGAACCTCCCGCTGTCAGCCTCGTCCCTCTCACCTCCCTCCTCCTCATCAGGCACCCCGCATCCCCCGTTCAGACACTTCTTTTCCCTGGGATAGAACGAAGGCAAAGTAAGACGTGGGACAAATTATGAGTGTTAACCACTTGTGGCAGTCTGATGGTCTATTGACTGCCATGAAGGCTGGCATGAGTCATAGCTGCATGCTGGGTGCATGCTGGGTGTCATGCAGATGCACAGATGCTGATGCTTTGAATGTCACTGTGAGTGACAGCTATAGATTTATAAATGTGATTGTGTCATATTGTTGTTGTTTTTTTTTATACCCAACAAATTCATCCTGTATCTTTATTTATTTAATAGAAATATCTGTTTAATGCATGGTGTTGCGTAATAGTGTACTGATAACGTTTAATTTGATCCTCTCTTCTTTGATCCTATGTCAGTCCCTCGTACCCTACATGCATACTTTACAGAGGCCGATGTTTTATGCACACAAGTGTACTGACTGATTTACAGCAGTTCACCTTCTTTCTGGTTGCCCCACACCAGGCCTGGTACCCCTCAGGCCGGGTCCCGGCATGGTCTGGTCGGTGGGAGAGGCTTGAGCTTTTCCTGCTGCCAGCCGGGCGTATTTGAGCAGCGCCGAGAGCAGCAGATCCCACACAGCTCGCAGTGTAAGCTCGCCCAGCTTGTGGCGCTCATACAGGTAAGGCTGCAGCACCTCCTTCACATTTTGGAGGAACTGGCGAATGATGAGCAGAGTGGCCAGCATCTGGCACAGAGAGAGGAACGAAGAGACTGTTGTGTTAATGCCTTGCTGAGCAAACACAAATTACTGAGCAGTGAATCCAAAACAAAGCATCCAACAGACACAAAGTGAAGAGGAAATAATATGCTACCTTTGGAACAAATGCACGACACACCAATTTCCAATTAATGGGTAATGGCTAGTATGCAAACTCAAGCCCAAGAAAACAACATTTCAATAACATATGATGCCTGAAAGATAGTAAAGAACCTTGTAGAACAAAGTCACACACAAAACAAAATTCTTAAATGACAAATGAATTTAACTCAACAATACAAGCCAAGCAGCCGGTATATCTTTGTGCCCTTTTGAAACACATACACAAAAGATATACTGTGCATTTTACAAAATTGCAGACAAAGTGACACAAGGTGGCACAAAGCTTACTATCCCTTATTGACTTTAATCTAAAAGCAATTTATTCTCAGTCAAATAATGCTGATGCACAACCTTCTTTAGCTAAAGCACAGAATGCAAACTTAAAACCACAACAAATTCCTGACAAGGACACGGACAGAACGTTATTTTCACCTAATGACGAGAAGCCTCGGAAATGGAGACAAGTAGATGCTGTTCTCACCACAGATATCTCAGAGTTGCAACAAAACACTGGCAAAGTCAGACCGACAGAATGCCAGGTTTATTTTTTTTTTCCCCGTTTCAGACACACACAGGCACATGAGCGCAGAAAAGTACATATGTTGCAACATGTATTTGAGGAAACATGAGTGTACTCGTCGGAATTCAGACATGGGAAAAACTAAAAGCAGAACAGGTGATGGTAACAAATCATGACAAGCTCAGTGGGTGTAAGAAAGGTGGCACACCAACTGAGAGTGTAACCGAAACTGACAGACAGAGTGAGAAATGAAGGTATGAGTGGCGAGAGTCTATTGGAAAAACAATTCACACAAAAGTGCACTAGGGCAATACAGAACTCCGCCTACTGTGTGATATTAGTAAAACAGCACAAAGACAGATGGCAACAAAACAGGGTTAGAGTTAGTGCTGAATAATCGAGTAATGGTCAAAAATGCAGGTGAAGGTAAAGGGAGAATGACCGAAAGATGGAGGGATGAGTCTAGTGGGTTCAATTAGACACAAGTGAAACCACACAGAGAGCACCAAACACATAAAAACCAAGATATAACTGAGATTACAAGTGTAATCGTCAGACTACCATGTGTAAAACTGCCCATTGCATCAAACAGCCCGCGAATGCACCAAGTAGGAAAACATGAACTGGAATATTTTATGAAAACCACCGGATTTCATAAATGGGTTTGTACTCCCTAGAAAATGCACAAGCCAGGCCTAAGTTGTTTATATCATCTAGCAGCTTGCTAGTTTGTAACGTGGCCGACAAGGTGCATGCAAGAAGCTAGGATAGCCAGGCAGGGTGGTCGGGAATTGACCTTTGACCTCCCGCCCTGGGGTCATACTTTGGACCTGAATAAAGCCCTGAAGACCCAGGGAACAGTGACCACTAGCATCCGGATCTGGAGGAGGAGGTAAGGCAGCAGGTTTTCCCGGACCTGCCTCAGCAGACTCTGGCACAGAGACAACACCAGCAGCATCTTCCACACGGGGGGAGAAATGGATGGATGGATGAATATATGAGGGGGATGGACACATGGATACAAGAAGATGCCGAGCGGAGAGAAAGCAATGCATGTAAGGAGGGAGAGATCATACAGGCTGGGACAACGACAGCTGGTGGAGGTGAAAAGAACTTGCCAATGCGCGACTGAAAATATCAGAAGTGGGATCTTAATGTTTCCTACCTCTTTCAGGCGTTCCATGTCTTTGAGGTAGAATCCAATGTAAAAAAGGCTGAGATAAGAATTTACAAACTGAAACTGCAAGAGAAAGGAGGCATTAGGTGTCAGGACGAGAGGCACAACACTGGTGTAAAAAGAGATCTGGGAGCTTGTTATAAGATTCAAAATCAGACGGTTAATGCTGCATGTTATTTGTTAAACAGACACTTACAAGAACCATTTTGATGATGAGATTTTTCTCATAGGCACTCTGGAGTCTGTAGTTTTCTATGGAAGCACAATACAAAATAAAAAAAAACAACAACAGCATAATTATGTAAAATTAAGTCAAAAGTACTTATTGCCTATTACATAATGTGCCTATAGAAACAGTGTCAACAGAAAACTGAACTGAACTCCCTCTTAAGCAACATAAAATACAGGAAAATATAGCCTCTGTTTACTTCCACAGTATTTAAAATATGAGAGTGTTTGAAACATGGAAGAATGTCTGAAAAGAATATTTCACAAGATAAAGTGATATTGCTTTATTTATACCAACTGAATGATCTTTAATATTTTATACAGGAATATGCTCTGTCATTGATTGATGTGACAGTACGGTAATAAAACTGGAAGCCTGAATCTCACCCATGTCATTGAGCCAGCAGGCAATTTTCCTGTACACCTCGTCACATGCAGTCACAGTGATAGCGAGCATGATTTTGGGGATGAAGCGAGCGAGCCGAGGCATTTCCTTGATTCCCATCACAAACTCCTGCAGAAACACAAAGGCCGCTTATCAGTGAACTCGCCGGTCACTTCCAAGTCACGGCACGGACGAAACGGTGCACAGCATGCCGAGGTTTCTGTTCGCTCCCAGATATGAAACAGGCAGGTCGAGCTCTTAGGAAATCTACTCTGTGTTCAGGGAGAGTAAAGCGCAGGTGGTGTCGCACATGAATATGGCATTGATCTTCCGTTCCTCTCTTCTATTGTTGCTGATTATTCATATGCATTCCTGAGTTTAGACTTTAGATTTATTTACTTGTTGTCCTGAGAGCTTGGGCATTTTTATTACCTTGTAAGGAATTGGGAATGAAGACTGAACATTAAGATGACCCTTAAGAAGCAAGCCTACACAAGCCTTCACAGAGCCAACAGTAACATAAGAACACTTTTTTTTTTTTTTTTTTTTTTGGAGAATAACAAAATAGTATAAAAGACTCTTATTTCAACAAGGTCTTGTAGCACAGACTCGCTGGCTGAAGGAGATGATGTTTTGTCATGTAGCCCTCTATGCCTTGCCTTCACTGTGGTGAACTGTGCAGTGATAAATTCATTCTGTCATCTTTACATTTAAATACTATAAGATGAGAAGGAAGCGATATGAGAAGTTGCACCTGTTTGCTACTTCCATAATCAGCTTATTTGTTTGAGGATCATATTTGAGATGTACAGTATCTTGGCAACATTTTGATTTTTTTTTTTTTTTTATTCTGTAGAGTTTAAACAAATTGTTGGTGCAATCTGATGACATTTGGTGTTTAAAAGGCGACTAAAGCCACACTAATTATTTGTAAAATTTGGTGCAAAACTGTCCTCGGTGTTATGTATGAAACAGTTTTAAAATCATGTTGTGTGCTGCATTTGGTTGTAATTCTTCAAACCTACCTAAATGTCTACCATGGGCAGCACTAACTGATGCACTGTGTTGGGAACATCGCCTTTCATTCATTTTGTACCAAATTCCTCCTCTTCCCTCCCCTTAATCCTCTTTGGTGCTACACAGACATCACAGAAATCAGACTTTTGACATGCTTGCCGCGTCATTTCATCCCTCCTTATAAGGAGTCCTGCAGCACTAATGCAAGACAGATGGGTGAGAAGACCTCTGCCACGAAAAGTACTAGTGCTACATTAGACGTCGGTAGCTGACTGACCTGTAGCTCGAAGCAGATGAGCATGGCCAGGAAGACGAAGCAGAGACAGAGGATACAGATGGGCAGGCTGACCAGCCACCTGAACACACGTCTCCGCCACGGAGGATAGTAAAACTCCTCGCATCCTGTGATGGGACTGCAGCGCTTCACTCCCTACAGGAAAGGAGAGGGAAAAGTGTGAAAGAGCATTGAGAGGAGACGACAGGAGTCAAGAGGAGAGAAGAGGAGACGAGAGGAGAGGAGGAGGAGACAGGATAAGAGCTGGGCAGGACAGAGAGAGGTTTAGCTCCTCTCACCCTAAACTGTGGCCGTGGTTCCTCCAGGGATTCAGCAGGGGTGTCCAGTGTTCCCCACTTGTAGGCAAGCTCCGCTCCCCTCCTCTTCCACCGCTCCAGAAACAGGGTGGCCCACACCACGTTGAACAGTGCAAACACCACGCAGCAGATGTCACGGCTCGTCTGCAAAAACGACGTACACACACTTACTTGATACTCAGATACAATGAAAATTAAACAGCTCCAAACTCTGAGCACAAAATGTACAGTACAAAACTAAGAGTACAAAGCAAACCCCTGTATTTGATACTTATTGTGGACTTTTAGTTCCCCAATTATCTATAGTATGACATTTTTTAAACATTTTTTCTCTGAGATGCCCGGTCAAAAAGCCTCTGCACTGCTGCAGAAAGTATATCCCACTCTGTGTCATCATTAGGGCAGTGTAGCTTTTCTTTTATTGCATTTTGTTTGCTTTTCAAAGGATAGAATGGGAGTTATCCAGAAAAATGCGGTATTTTACATTTGGACATAGCGTTTCGCTGTTGGTCACTGACCTTGTCGTAGGCAATAATGGGTTTTGTCCTCACCTGGTCTGACTCAGTGAGCATCCACAGAACAAAGCCGATGACAGCAGGATATAGCATAGAAGTAGTGTAGAAACCCAGCCAGGCAAAGTACATGGCGATCTTCACCCCGAAGTAGTCACAGATATCATCTGGCAAGACAACAGAGAACAGAAAATGTATGAGTTTCATGATATTGTTGCCTGTGTGTGTGTGTGTGTGTGTGTGTGTGTGTGTGTGTGTGTGTGTGTGCTGTTCTACTGACCTAAGGGCTGTTTCTCACAAACGGCCTGGACCCAAGACTTCATCAGCTGACTGAGGATCCTCTGCTCATGTAGAGGAAACACCTGCTGGATCACACCTCGCGCACTCAGCTCAGGGACTGAAGACAGAGAGAGAGAGAGGAAACACACACACATTTCTTACGTGATACAAATGCAGCATGGCTAACAGTCTGCACCAGCTACAATGTGAAGCACAATAAGAAGAAACTTGTGGTTTTCACCTATGTTTAAGTATCTGAAGGTCATATATGTGCACTAATGTCACAAAATGCAGTCTCAGATAAAAGGATTGAAAGAAACCTGCTACATTTACAACATTAATATCTATACCACAGGCTACATAAACAAGTGTGTTTTGTTTGATCGTGTTATACTCATGCTCGCTCTTTATACTTTACTTTTGTTGATAAAACCAGATGTTTCTTTGTTTCCCTTTATTTATTTACCATCTTCCCTTCATGAGAGAGAGTGCGAGATGCAGGAATGAAAACAAATATAATTTGCTGCAGTGAAGCCATCAGATCCGTCACATTTGGCTGCTTGTGGAGCCAGGCCAAAACCAACTGCAGGATTGTACTGAAAGCTTACCAGGGAACTTCTCTCTGTTTAATAAAGACAAACATCACCAAGCCTCCAGCAACGATGCTGCTTACTGATTGGCTGGCCCTCTAGGAAGTTGATATTATGAAGCACCTCCCCCTGTTTGGCACGTAGATTATCCAGCCAGTACTTAATGATGCTCTGCCTTTCCTGTGGACAGCAAGAGCAGGAAGACGGAGAGAGTAACGATTGTGTGTGTATGCAGGTCGGCATGCATCTGTGTTTACATGTTAACGTGTGTTTGCACGCTGACACTAACCTGTGAGGTAAAAAAGCACAGCTCGCTCTCGATGTTCTCGTAGATGTAGTCCTCCTCACAGGAGAAGCTGCGTGCTCCTCCTCCGAACTCTGGCTTCACAGCTTTCCTCAGTCCCATCTCCTCAGCACCTCGCAACAAACTGCACAGCAACACCGAGACGTTAAAGAAAAACCCCACACACTCACGGAGAAAGACATATTTCTGGCTAGATTTCCAAAGCTTTTCCCCCCATAAGGTTTTTCAAGCTATGCAGAAAATCATGTCCATGGTTAACACAAGCCAATGCGAGTTTGTTCTATGACATATATTCCAAATATTAACATCTCTGCCACAAAAGTAAGTTGCAAACAAGTTACTGAAACTACACGATTACATCAAGCACGCTCACTCCCGTGCACTCTGCTATATCTGCATCTCATGTTCATTCACACTTTGCAGAGGGGCTGGTGGTGACATGACACTGGCTGAACATGACCAAGTGTGTGTGTGTTTTTCACTAACATTAACTTGGTGCCTCTGACTAATTACATGCGTGGGTCAAAAATTTAAAAAAAAGGATTAGTTTGTGGAGATTATTATGTTAAAAAAAAACGTGTAAGTATCACTAGCCTTTGTTTGCGATAAAGCTTAAATTCATAAAACTTCAAAAACCCTATGGAAAGAAAAATCCATTGCGCATCTGCTGAGGAAACCCAGGATCAAAGTAACTTTTGGTTTTGCCTACAAAAATGTCATCACAACACTCTACAGTGATAAAGAGTCTAAGACCAAGAGAGTTTTTCCACTCAAGAAAAAAAGCATTATGGATGCATTACGGTCTGTTGACTGAGGCTATGGCTGCTGGTTGAATTTGTATGTCCTCTTATTCTACAATGGATTTCTTCCTAAATGACAAATGAACATCAGTACAAAATTGTGGGTCATCAAGAAGCTCCTGCTCTTTGATGCTGAGAGACCAACATGAAAAATTATTTAGATATCTGCATTTACACTCCATTGTCGCTGCACCGTAAATGTCTTGACATCATGTATCATCTTCTTCAACAGGAATAAGAAAAATACACCACCAAAACAACAACATGGACCCAGGAATGCAAGGTACATTACTAGTAGCTTTTTTTTGTTGTTTAACAGTGTTAAGGTCAACTCAGTTCTCGCTCTCTCACACCCTAACCTCACCCCCCTCCCTCATCACCTCATTTCCCATCATCCTCTCTTCTCTCCTCTTCACCCTTCACATCTCCTCCCTTCCTCCAGCCAATCTGTCTTTTCTCCCCATCTCCCCCTCCTCCAGCTCTTCCCTTCCCCCTCTCTCCTTCAATTCACTCTTCATCCCTTTACCTATTCTCCCATGCTCCTCACATTTTCTTTCCCACTTCCCCCCTTCATCCCATCATCCTTCTGTCCTCTCCCTCTGTCCTTCCCATTGGCTTTCTGCTGAAATCACAATAATAATGCAGCACCACACCCCCTGTCCCCCATAGGCTGACAGCTCACCCTACACACACACATATATACATATATACACGTATATGTATAGGTATATGCTATGTAGATATAATATACAGGCTTTGTAGATGTATATATAAATAGATACTGAAATAGATATATATACGTATATAAACCCACACCAAGCCTATGGGCCTGTAGCATCCATCCATCACGCAGCTTCAGCCACATGAAGGAGGACCTGTACAGTGAGGTGCATTCAACATCATGATGGATTATAGGAAAAATGTGAAGTGTAAGCTTCTGTATCACCGCTGAATACTGCTTAGCCTGCACCACGATAACAGCAAAGGTCCTTGTCTGAGGAAAAAGCAAGCCTGTATCTATTCAAACCAACTGTTTAGTAATCTAAGCCAATAACTGCTAGGCCTTTCAGAGGTGTGCAGCTCTTCCTGCTGCCAGGAATCTTAATGAGACTCTGCCTCACCTCCCTCTCTGGCTCCTAACCTCTTATTTAATCAAAAACTTTATTGCCTTTTCCACTCTCTCTCTAAATACAAGGAGTCTTAATTTGGAAACACAGTCTAAGAAAGTGCGTGGACAAAGCTAACCCTTGTAAGAGAGTGGAATACTGTTGAGGGAGAGCTTGGAGAAATGCAATGTGGGCTTATGCTAATTTAGCAAATATCTATCAGACGTGATGTAAAACTCAGCAGAACTGAGTGCACTAAATAGCCAAGTCAGAGCTGAGGAATGGATAATGGATGGCACGTCAGGTAAGAGAAGAGGAACCTGTACATTTGTGTCTTACCGAGTTTGTTCACTAATTGCACTTTCTACTAAACTTGTTTTCACTGCAGGAAATTGTGATATGGCTATCAAGCAGTAACACTGCTCCAACCCCACAGGAGACTGTGGGGAAAATCCTGCATAATCAACAAAAAAATAAATAACAGAAATGTAACCTCACCCAGGGAGCAAGGTCACCTATAGAGCAGCACTATACTGTATCTCATAATAGTTGAGTTGCCACCCTGCCACCCTCGGGCTATCACACCTAATATAAATGGTATTCAAATTGAATGAGAACAGTTTAATTGCCAACACACACTTCACTTCAATAAACCATGCTTTTTTTTTTTTTTTTTTTTAGGTAATATCAATCATAAATCACTTGTAGGGTAATGCACAGGTGATGCTGGCTTTTGCAACAAAATTTTTTATTTGGTGTCCAGAAAGTATCTTATGTAAAACTATACTTACAGTTTTTTCTTTTAGGAGGAGGATTTATCTGTTTTGACAAATGAACTTTTCATATGTAACACTGAACCGGTCTTAAACCCAAAGGGAAGAATGATACTATCGCAGCTGACATGATAATGTGAAACAAGCCTATGCATGATGGAGAAAACAGTTCAGTTTCACTTGACACAACAGCATGGCAGACCAATTGGAGCCTGCAGTCGCCCCTTTATTCTCACACAGCTCAGACAGGCAAACCAACATTGCCTCTGGTTCAAAGCGCAATGGGAATTA